>NC_064253.1:69368628-69448628 GCF_003254725.2 Canis lupus dingo
TATCATATGCCAGCCCCCAACAAGTTGTTTTCTGGCCCCATGTTAATTCTGGAAAGGTTAATTACTCCCACAACCTAGCAACCCACTCTCTGGAGATTTTTCTGGATAAAGCATGGTTTTCAATACAAAAGAATGAGGAGATTGGAACTTCAAGAGACTAAGCTTAGAAGTAACCTTTTGTGGCTTAGCTATTTTAACCCTCCTTCATCCATCCCACACATTGCACACAAGTTTGTCTAACCAGGAAACCCTACCCAGGAAAATCAGGCCTCAGGTGGAAAGTGAGAGGTGGCGTTTGCCTGGCAGGAAGGATGTTTTTGTTGGTGAATCACATCCGGTGGGAGGTTTAGGGGCAGCTGAGGCACCTCCCTGTCTTGATTTTGTCACCGGTGGTACATGAAGTTCACTTTCAAGTCATGGACAAGAATCTAGGGGATGTTTAGGGAAAAATGACTACACAAAGAAAGAAGTGGATTCTTTAATTATGCCATGGCTTTTAGTGAATGGGGTGAGACCATGGAGAGTAAGTGCCAGTGTGGGTTCTTTTTGGAGAGAACATTGTAAGGGAGAGGGGATTAGTTGGAAAGAGTCCTCACCTGAAATTCAGGCACACCTGGTACTAGTTCCAGGTCTGCCATTAATTAGCTCTGGGATTGTGGGCAAATCACTTCATCTCTTCAAACTTCTGCTTTCTCTGTGAGGAGTTTGAACCAGGTGTATCTTACTGTAGCAGCCAGAGCCTGATTGGGCTTCATCTCCCAGCTGTGCCACTGTGTTCTAGAGTTGGTCCTCCTGCCTAGCAAGATGCTCCGAGTGTGTAGGTGCTCACAGCAGTGCCCTTCACGCCACCATGATTGAGATTGTATCCTACCCATCACGTTGCTTCTTTAATGGCAATAATAATCACATGTGTTTGTGTATATGGGCTACTCAAACTGTGGCTAAGCCTGGACATGGTGTGTGGACACGATGGAATGTGCCCTTCTAGGGGTCATTCTTACTCATCAGTTAATGGAAACACAGAATGGTTAATGAACTTGTCCAAAGTCACAAATCTAGTAAGTATAACAGCTGAGATTTGAACCGAGCCTGTGTGTTTCCAGACCTCCTACTCCTAACCACCATATTACACAGCCCCTCCTGAGTGAAATGTCTAAGGAGTACCTCATTCTTTTGTCCTGTGTGTCACATATCACAGGTAATGTCACATCTGAAAACACGTTTCAGTTGTGTTGACATTTGCACTACTCCATCCCTTTCTGAAAAATGTTCACACTCTAGCCACTTTTGAATGATCCTTGCTTGGAGTTTGCACTTAAGAAGACTCTACGTAAGGGGCACCTGGGTGGTTCAGTGGTTTAGCACCTGCCTTCGGCCCAGGGCGTGATCCTGGAGTCCTGGGATCTAGTACCATGTCGGGCTCCCTGCATGGAGCCTGCTTCTCCCTCTGCCTGTGTCTCTGCCTCTCTCTCTCTCTCTCTGTGTCTCTCATGAATAAATAAATAAATAATCTTTAAAATATATATATTTTTTTAAAAATAAGAAGACTCTATTTGAGCCACAGCACACAGTTGATGTGCATTTCTGAAAGTGTGGGAGTTTTCAAAATATTCTAAATCACTTCCCTAAGGAAAGAAGACAGAGGAAATGAACAAGTCACACTGATTAATATTTGAGCATAAGCAGTTATTAGAAAAACCTGCAGAGACTGTGGGTTAGGAGAACTCCTTTGCCCCCATACAATGTTTGTCAGTCGTGGGGATTTGCCTTTCTCCATGTTTCCTGCATACCCTTCACTCAGTTTCCCTGCTGTTTCAGCCACAGACCTAGGTCAGACTTCATCACAACAACCCCTGATAGCTTTCTCCCTCCTTTGATAAACCAAAGTTGGCTATTAATGATTCCTTGGCTTTGCCAATTATTTGTTCCAGAACCATCCACGGTTCTTCCTTCTCTACTGATACTTGAGCTTGATGGTCAAAGTCTTTGCTGTCTGGCTTCAAGCCATGGTCTGTACATCATGTGTACCTATTTTTTTCCTTCATCTGCCCTTTGTCCCACCAATACTTGGTTTTTCTGTGTTCAGTGAACGTGTTCTCCATTCTTTATGCTTTTTCATATGCTATTCCTTTTTCCTGAGATGTCTCTCTCTTCGTCCTACATTCCTGACTTTTGCTTTTCCTCTAAAGCTATGCCCAGTGTTAACAGGGTTAACAGTTGGCCTCTTGCACTGATTCCATCTCTCAGTCCTCTGAGCCTCAGTGAGCTTGGCTGGTTCTTCTTAGAATAGAAAGTTTGGGCCAGTGAGTGCCTTAAAACTTTATCTAGCTATTGCTCCTTCACAGCCCTGTACAAAAAGAGCTTATACCGAATGTTGGGTGACCAACATGAATGAGTGTTGGATGTAAGACCCAGATATTTTGACTCCTATTCCTGCATCAGAAACATCAGAAATATGACTCAATATTCATATAACACAGTTTTTGAGCACCAAGAGCTGTACTATGACTGGAGGATCTGACTCAAAGCTATGACTCCCAGTGCCCTTTAAAGCCCCAGATGATCTGAGCTCTCATCCCTGCTCTGACCCTCCCTTACTTCCATCCAGTCATTGTCCCCCTTTCTGTCCCTTGAACATGTTCCCACCTCTGTGTTTTGTATTTGCTCCTCCTTCTACCCAGAATGATCTGGACAGATCAACCTGCCTCTTTGTTTATCTCCTTCAAGTTTTCTCTTAAAGTCTCCACCTTCAGGCCTTCTCTGACTATATAAGATTATAGTCACTTCCCATGCTGATTCTTCCTACCCTTTGCTTGGTTTCCTTTCCTTCATAATGTTTATCATCCTCTAACTCACTCTTTTCTTTTATATTCATATATTGTCTGATTCTGCCATTATCTCTTCTATTCATGGCTGAACACTTCATGCCCAGAAGTACCTAACATATAACAGAAGCCATATTACTATTTGCTGAATAAATGAATGAACGCAACGCTAAGCAAGACATGGTCAGTCTTTATCCTCTTGTTTCTCAAGGGCCACAGGGAGGATACAGTTAACACCCAATCTGAGAAGTATTCTGATAGGGAAGTAGAGGCAGCCAACTCAGGTTAGGATAGCTAAAGAAAATAAGCAACTCATTGTCCTTGCCCTGAAAAGAGCTATAGTTTTCCAAAGGAGTAAATTGATAAATTAACAAATAAATAGTAAATAATGTGAAAATGACCTTGCCAAAAGACAAAATAAGTTCTTGTGCACATCTTATCCTTCCCGATTGTCTATAAACTCTTTGAGGACTTGGTCCAGTGATAATTCATCCTTTTCCCCTCACACCTCTACCTCCACCCCACCTCACTCCACCCCTGCACCATTCCCCAGACACTTAGGGGAAGGAGCATGTAAGAAGATGCTTGATGGATGAATGAATGGATCCCGAAACGATATATGAGCACGTGGTCCCTCTCCCCCTTGAGCAATATAAATGCCAGTGGTTATTTGGCTGTGAGATGATTGTATTTTCCTGTTTATCCATTTGGCTGGCACAGTGAGGCAGGGATTTCATGGTCGTTCACTCACTGATATATGGCGTGATAAAAGCAGGCATCTGCCTATGAGGAGCATTCTCTATAAAGCTATTCTGAGAAAAACAGGTCCAGTAAGCTGAGCTCACACCCATTACTGGAGATATCTCCAAATTTATTACTGGAAGTGATATCAAGAGGAGAGTTGACATAGCCTTCTCCTGTTCAATTTCATCAATGGTAATTTGGAAGGCATGAGATCATCTAAGCCATGGGAAACTTGTTGCCCTCATCCACCCACTGGAAGGCTAATGCAGCCTGCTGGAATCTAAGGGGACACTGCCTCCCTTATGATGACCCACTTGTCTTTAGATTAATAGAGGAGAAAACTGGGGCCCCTCGGGACAAATGATTTGTATAAATTCACATAGCTACATTGCAGCAGAGTCTGGTCTAGAACCTATCATCTGTTGCATATTGATCACTTAATCATTTCTTGCATACCTCCAATGACAAAACTAAACACTCACTTGAAGCTTCTAGTTTTTAAACTGATGTGACTAGTTGTAGCAATATTTGGTTGAAAGTGGTCTCTAACATGAGGCTAGAACCAAAGTAATAAAAGCTTAGAAAAAATTAATTCAAGGGAAGACTTTGGCATTATGTATTGATCAATTTGTCTTTTTATCTATTCAGGGTATGTTACATATCTACCAGTGACCTATCTAAGGATACCAGGAATGCAGAGTTGAGTAACATGGCCTCTGCTCATCTGTAAAGGTAGTGTGAGAATGGGATTTTGAGGATATTTCTAGACAAAGCGAATAAGGAAGTTTGACTCATACAGTCATAGTGTCTATAAGGATTGGGGAGACACGAGGAGGAATGATACAGTGATTCAGGACAAGAGAGATGTCCAAGGATCATGGTTGACACCTCCCATGCCTAGTCTGGACACTTAAATTTAAATTTCCCGAAAGTAGGTTTCAGATTGCTTGACTTGCCAAGGTCAATAACTAGACTATAAACTCCCCCAAGTCAAAGGTTATTCCTGATTTCATTCCTAACTTTCCAATGACTTGACACTTAGATGATGCTTAGCACATGTATGCTAAATTGCTGAATGTGGCGAATGACAAGTTGCACAAGGCAGCAGAGAATCAGGTTTGGAAATATGTGGTTCAAACTCTCAAGTGTCAATAAAATACAGACTCGAGAAATTAGTGAGGAATAGAATATCAAGAGTGGTGGGGTGGGTTTTGTGCTAGTTTTGATTAATGATAAATCTGCTTGGTGATTTAAAAGGCATTTCTATATCCCCAATATCAATCTAGCTCACAACAAACTGTAAAGTTGGCAGGGGTTATTTATTACCTACACTGTAATAAGGACGACCGACTCTTGAAAGGCATCACCCAGAGATGTGCCTCACTGCAATCTAATTTGTGCTTTACATCAGAGTTTTGTCATTATTGGAGTGTTAGAGCATTTTAAATGTGAGCAAAAGTTAAACAATGTGGTGAATTATTTGTAAAGATGGCTACAACAACTCTACCATCCTTATATTGTCCACCTTTGTCAATGTGTCTTTGCCACTCCTGCCATGAGAAAGTGGAGCTTATTTCTCTGCCTTTTGATTTTAAGCTTGGCTGTGTGAGTTGCTTTGGATAACAAAACATTAGCAAATGTGACAAAAGCAGAGGCCTGAAAAGTGCTTCTGCATCACAGCTTACACTGTTTTGTCTCTGTTGGAATCCCCAAACCACAATCTGTAAAAATTTAAGCTCACCTACTAGAGATGCATCCCAGTTAACAGCCTGCCAGACTGCCATTCCTGAGTGAGGCCATATGAGACCCTCTAGCTCTAACTAAATTGCCATATAACTGCCAGTTGTTACAAGTGACACCCCAAGTGAGACCAGCTGAAGAAAACGCCCAACAAAAAACCCAGACCAAACTTCTGACCCATAAAATTGTGAGCAAATGAAATAGCATCCTAAGCCCCTAAATTTTATATTTATTTTACAGTAAGTGATAACTGATACAGAGGAGATTAGGAAAATTAAACAACCAAGAGACCTATCTTAGATTCCTTATGCCATGAATGCAAGTGGAAGGATAACAAAACTTAGGTAATTTCCTTGTGATACAAAGATGAAAGCCATGTAATTTTCTGATAAAACTTAAGTAATCTGGGAATATTATTCCACTACTGTTCATGGCCAGAGGAAGAAAGTAGATTAATCTGGAGGGCACCCTTCCCTGTTATCAGGAAGGCCCCACAGCAAGACTTTCTTCCAGAGACCATGATCATGCAATAAGTCTTCAAATATAGGTAACTGTTGGGATGGGGTGGAGGCGGTGTCTAGAATTGATTTGGGGGAGAAAAAAAATATTTCATTATATTCACTTCTGTTAAAACAGAGGGAACATAAATAAGTCTGGCCTTAAGACATAACCTATATCTGGTCATAGTGTTCAGTAGAAGCTACACCCTGGAGGCAAAGTCCCAAGTCCTTGAATGGGAATGATAGAGACATGAGCTGCAGGCAAGGATGGTGATAAATATGCTACACATTAAAAGCCCCCAGGGCACAATATCCTGACCTTGTGGCTTTCAAGACCTTGGGCCTGACAGATCAAGAGCCACAGGTGTAGAGCATGCGTTCTCCTCTTCCACTTCTGCCCCAGAGTAATGGCAAGTACAGCCTCCTACAGCCTCCTACCCCATGGAGGAAGGCGGCCACAACTGTTCCAGTACAAACCTTACGAGGTCAAAAACTCTCCCTCCCAACCTGTGGGAGTTTCCTGCAGTAGAGACCACCCCAGTGTATGTCACAGCTCCTCCTGCCCAGAGAGACCTAATAGGATCCAATCCTCAAACAACCTGGGTGCCAGTTCCACCTCCCAGAACCTTCCTGCTCTCCAACCTTGAGAGTGTACTTTCACTTTAATAAACTGCTTTGTGCTTGCTACTTCCCTTATGGCTGTCTTTATTCGGGCTTGGATCCCCATGTAAATCTTCTTATGGGGGAATCCAAGGATAGAGACCTTCATTCATACAGTGCAGACTCTCCCACCCATAACAGTAGAAGAAAGGAAAAAGAGACTTTAAAGAAACCACATAATTCACAGTGTTAAGACACTAAAGGGGTACTAAAAGTATTATAACAATTACATAATTATCTTAATTATATAACTGATACTAATATATAATACATGTTATGTATTTGTATGTTAATATGTAACCTAATTTATAATTATAGTTTCTTTTTCAAAATATATTTTATAGCCTGACCAGTGGGGTTTTATCCTACTGGTAGACCTATAAAGTGGTACTGTACAAAAGCTATTTTCAAAAATTAAATTCTTTAAAAAAATAACATGAATTCATGTACATGTTGAGGAATGTTTTTTTTTTCAGGAATGTTTGATTTTAAATTCTATGTATTGATTATCTAAAAGGAAACCATTTTTATAAGTAAATATTTAGATAATGATTTTCTTTGTCATAGCTGTTTAGTATCACTGATGTTTTCGGAAGAATGCTTTTTGCTCTCAGTGCAGTCTTTTTACTCATGATATTTTCACTAAATTGCTTGCAATCTTTCTCAGTATTATGGTTAAGAAATTGAAAATTGTTGGCACCTTCAGTTGACTCTTGTCAGTAGATAAAATACTGAGAAAAATGCTCTCTGCAGATACTGAGGTACCTGGGAAGCGCAGAGCAATTTCTGCTAAGTAGAGGAAACTATTCAACTCTATTTTTCACATTAAAGTGTATAAATACTTGAGGGGTGCCAGGCTGGCTCCGTTGAGGGAGCATGCAATTCTTGATCTCGGGGTCATGGGTTCAGGCCCCATGATGGATGTAGAGTTTACTTTTAAAAAATATCTTTTAAAAAATGTGTAAATACTTGAGCCCAAATATCTCCTATCTTTTCCCCTTAATTGAACCAAACGGCTTTTTCAACAATTATTTTTACTAAACGAAAACTCATCAAATAAGTGTATCTATTTATGATATTAAATGAAGATGCTGTAGAACTGTACATCTGCTCAGTTCATTCCAATAAAATACAGAATATAAATTTATCCATTTAACCACAGGGGCTCTTCATGAGAATGTTGCTACAAATCTAGATGCTCCAAAGAACATTTTAAGCCGACTTTCTGCCATTGGTGCCTTCAGTTCCCACCTAGCGTTGTCTCAAAACAACTTTTAAATATCTTTTGAAGTAGATTCAGAAACTCAGTACTTCATTTTGTTTTATTAATATGCAGTTTCGATTTGTATTTCCCTGATGGCAAGTGATGCAGAGCATTTTCTCATATGCATGTTGGCCATGTCTATGTCTTCCTCTGTGAGATTTCTCTTCATGTCTTTTGCCCATTTCATGATTGGATTGTTTGTTTCTTTGGTGTTGAGTTTAATAAGTTCTTTATAGATCTTGGAAACTAGCCCTTTATCTGATACATCATTTGCAAATATCTTCTCCCATTCTGTAGGTTGTCTTTTAGTTTTGTTGACTGTATCCTTTGCTGTGCAAAAGCTCCTCAAAGAGTTAAAAATATACCTGCCCTACGACCCAGCAATTACACTGTTGGGGATTTACCCCAAAGATACAAATGCAATGAAATGCCGGGACACCTGCACCCCGATGTTTATAGCAGCAATGGCCACAATAGCCAAACTGTGGAAGGAGCCTCGGTGTCCAACGAAAGATGAATGGATAAAGAAGATGTGGTTTATGTATACAATGGAATATTACTCAGCCATTAGAAATGACAAATACTCACCATTTGCTTCAATGTGGATGGAACTGGAGGGTATTATGCTGAGTGAAGTAAGTCAGTCGGAGAAGGACAAACATTATATGTTCTCATTCGTTTGGAGAATAAAAATAATAGTGAAAGGGAATAGAAGGGAAGGGAGAAGAAATGTATGGGAAATATCAGAAAGGGAGTCAGAACGTAAAGACTCCTAACTCTGGGAAACGAACTAGGGGTGGTAGAAGGGGAGGAGGGCGGGGGGTGGGAGTGAATGGGTGACGGGCACTGGGGGTTATTCTGTATGTTAGTAAATTGAACACCAATAAAAAATAAATTTAAAAAATATGCAGTTTCATTTTTTATCCGATTGATAATGAAAGGATTCATTGTAAGTTTAAAAACCATTACCAGGCAAGTAAAGCAATAGGTAGCTGTCAGTTTACACCATACGGTAGACAATAACCCACCCCCCCTTAGCAGGTGTGTTTTGGAGCACACTCGATGAAAGGGAGCTTGGTCTTTATTTCCCACACCTGTTTCCTGGATCTGTTTCCTGAACCTAGTATGGAGGCAGAACTCAGAGGCTGGACCAGCATCCATCTGGCAAGGACTGACCCTGGAGAGAGTTGCCTCTTGACCTTGGGCCACCTTCTGCCCCTCACACATAGGGGTTTTCACATGAGCCCTGCCTAGTTCTTCTTGTGGGTTTGGATCCGGGGCACTCAGCCTTCTCCACTGAGAGTGAAGGACCAAAGGATATTACTAGGCCTGTCTACCTAGTGGTTCTGTTTCCTTCTTCCTTGGCCTCTAACCTTTGCTGACTTCCTCTTCCTTTCCCAGTGGACCCTGGTTCCCTGGGAACTTGGCTCTGAGTAGGGGCAGGGCCATGGCGGCCTGGACTACCTAGGTGGGTAGGCTACAGGAGGGACTAGTAGGAGTCTATACTACTCTGATTTCTCTCCCTTTGGTTAATAAACACAAATGCTTGTTTTTTGTTGTTGTTGTTTTTATTTTTTTTAAAAAGACCCACCTGACCATTTCCTCCATCTGGAAGCTTGTGGGCAGGTGCTCGGACATTAGGGCAGTTATACCAGCTAGCCAACAGGGGCAGCAGTACTGGATTCTTGTTCCAGAACCTGTGCAATCAGGAAAGATGTGGCTTTTCCTAGCCAGCCCTGTCTGTGTGCTGAGTCAAAAAAGGGAAGTGTTGGTTCTTTTAAGTGTAGAAAGTGTCTGAAATGAAAAAAAAAAGGGGGGGGCTATGGATGATTGTCATTCAGGCTTAGCTGTGAGTTAAAGTGTACCAAGGAAGCTGTGTGTCTCACACTCCCTTAAACGAGACCACCGTAGAATCTAGAACACAACATGGAGGGTTCCACACCATCCTAGCTAATTTAAATAAAACTCTTAAAAATCATACTTTACTAAAAATGGAAACATTGGACAAATGATAAGCTTGAAGCATAGGACAATAGGGCAGTTTGTTCCAGACAACCTGAGTTCTATGGTCAGCCTACTTGAGGAATTTCCTTTCTAGCAGCCATATTCAAAAAAAGATATTTGACTTAAAAGGTTGAAAATACTCTCACTTGATTGGCTTTGAGATAGGTAAGGGAAAAAGAATTAAAATTAGTATAAATATCAGAAAGTATAAAATGTGTGTATCAAAAGCTACTATCAGACTACCTTTCTATGTACTTTATATATGTGAAAAATAGGTTTTAGAAGGGGTGAGTGACTTCCCTCATGTGCAAGTGTGTGGCTGAGGAGGGCTGAAATACAGATCATGCAGCTCCTTCTGGGGTTGTGTTTGTTTGCTTATTGTTACCTTGGTGGTAGTGGTGTTATTGTAAGCTATTTAAACCATTGGGTGGATGTCCCAAAGTCTTGAAGACTGAGCTTAAAACCCAAGATCCATTGTGATCTGGTCCCCAACTATTACTTGATGCTTCTCTTCCTTGGGTTTCTTCTTTATGTTCTTCCTTTCAGCCAAGTATGTAGCATGTTTCTTATAGCATGTTTCATGCCTCTGTGATTTTGCCTCTGCCTAACACTTCTTTTAGCTCAATTCTTTCATTCATTTAAGAAGCATTTACTGAATGTCTATGATACTTCAGACTCTATACTGAGCACAGTGTTGGGTTTCATTGATCCCTTTTTTAATTTTTTTATCATTTTACTATTTTTTAAATTGTGATAAGTGTACTCCTTAATCTCCATTCCCTATTTCCCCTATTTTCCCACACACCTCCTCACTGGTAACCATCAGTTTGTTCTCTATAGTTAAATAGAGTCTGTTCTATTAGAGTCTGTTAAATAGGCTATTCAAGGTCTTTTTTTAAATACTTTTTTTTTCATTTTAGGGAGAGATAGAGTGAACATGCGAGCAAGGAGGAGTAAAGAGAGAGAGAAAGAATCTGTAGCAGATTCCACACTGAACACTGTGCCCAACAAAGGAATTGATCACACAACCTCATGATCATGACCTGAGTTGAAACAAAGAGTTGGATGTTCAACCAACTGAGCCACCCAGGCACCCCCTACTCATGGTCTTTTGTAGTTCCATACAAATTCTAGGATTGTTTGTTCCAGTACTGGAATTTCTTTCATCATTGTTTTGTAGTTTTCAGAGTACAGGTCTTTCACCTCTTTGGTTAATTGAGTTCATTCCCAGACATTTTATTGTTTTTGGTGTAACTATGAATGGGATTGTTTTCTTATTTTCCCTTCCTGCTGCTTTATTATTAGTGTGTAGGAATGCAACAGATTTCTGTACATTGATTTTATATTCTGTGACTTTACAGGATTCATTTATCAGCTCTGGTAGTTTTTTGGTGGATTCTTTAGGATTTTCCACATATAGTACCATGTCATCTGCAAGTAGAGAGTTTTACTTTTCCTTATAGATGTGAAAGCCTTTTATTCTTTATGTTGTCCAATTGCTGTCTTCCAGTACTACGTTGAATCAAAATGGTGAAGTGTGGACATATTTATCTTATTCCTGACAATAGGGGAAAACTTTTCAGTTTTTCACCATTGTGTATGATGTCAGCTGTGGGTTTTTAATATATGGTCTTTATTATGTTCAGGTATATTCTCTCTAAACCTATTTTGTTGAGGGTTTTTATCATTAATTGATGTAGTACTTTGTCAAATTCATTTGCTGAACCTAATGAAATGATCATATGGTTCTGATCATTTCCCTTATTGATGTGATGTATCTTTTGATTGATTTGTGAATATTGAAAGTGCTGGGTTTGTTTACATGAGTGGAGAAATGAATGAATGAATGAATGAATGAATGAATGGGGTTCCTTTATCAATTTGAACAATAGGTGGGAACTAGAGTGAGGTGACATAATATTGTAGGTAAATGGGTTCATATGAACAAATAGCAAGGAAACAGACTCAGAGATTCCTTCCTTCTTCCCCCTTACTAGTTGGTTTATTGGAGGAGAAAAGAAGAAAAAACAAAGAAAAGGAAAGAGTTTAAAAGTGGACGGGCACTGGGTGTTATTCTGTATGTTAGTAAATTGAACACCAATAAAAAAAAAATCTTTAAAAAAAAAAAAAAGTGGTCCTGATCTCACACAATATGATTATCCTTATATTTCAGCCAACAATATACTAGATGCTTCAATAGAAAGTTAAAAAGCAGACAGTGACATGGTCACAATTGTCAGAAAATATAATATAATTTTCATGGGTGAAAATATAACCCATCTTTGAGTATGAGCTTACATGCTACCGACTCCAGGAAGCTTTCTTTCACATGCAAATCCACTCCAAAAGGTGTGATCTCTCCATCCTTTTTGTCCTCCATAACTTTATATCCTCCGTTTTTTAAGCATTTGTTTATTTTTTCTTGTATTTTTAGTGAGTTTTGGTTCTTTCTTTTGTCCTTATATCCTTTAGCATATTGTAAGCTATCTGAGGACAAGGTATGAGGACTCATTCATTTTTGCGACACCTGCCAACAGGCCGTTAGCATTCTGTACTTTGATTGGAAAATTTAATCTATTATTTGGATGCATTTTAGCTTGACCATTTTCACTCAATGGCTTGCAAAATGTACAACTATTATTTCTTATATGTGGATAACACTTTCCAGTTCCTTCTTCATTGGCCTCCAGCCTTATCAGTCTCCATTTGGTTTTTTAAGTGTCCTTCACAAAGATTGGTTCTTCTGCCTGAAATATTAGTCTTTCCCTCTGATGCACGGCACGTGAATGTGCACACACACACACACACACACACACACAAACACTGCATATACACCTTATGCATGGCTGGGTCTTCCTTGGCCTTCAAGCTTTAATCTAAATGTCAACTGCTCAGAGTGGCCTTTCTGAACCATGCCATATTGACTTCCTTTTCCTTAGCATACTGTCCTGTGCCATGACACCCACCCTTCATTTCCATGCATTTTTGTTTGTGATGATATGCTTATTTGTATGAGTAATCATCATTGATTACTCAATCATTGATTACTCAATCATTGTTAATCATCTATCTCCTGAGCTATAAGCCCCATAGTATAGCACATAGGCCAATTTTATTCACCACTCTTTAATTTGCCTGGTGCTGAGTACAGTATTTAACATGGTTAATGCTCAACATAGACTTCTGGAATGTATGAGGTTCAGAGTGCTTTTACAAAACTTACTACTTCTTCCAAGTCTTCCCAAAATCCCAAAAGTAGGAAATGAGAGACAGCATCATTTCTATTTCACAAAGAAGGATGCCAGGGTGTAAAGGAATTATTAACACCCTGCAACAAAGGATGTTTTGTGAAGAAGCTGTTCTAATCTTCTGATTTGTAGCCCGTTATCTACAACACAGCCCCCTGCTCTTTCCAAACTAGAAACAAAGTTAACAAGTGCCTTTAGCATGACTTTGACCAAGGACTTCTCAGGAGACACCCTGAGGGATCTCAAATGCCCACTTGGGCAAGCAGCCTTCAATCAGAAGCAGGCACGTGTTGTAGGCTCTGAAAGGGGAAACCTTCTCTGTGTCACAGCTGAAAGCACCACTGTGGATATTTAAAGCAAGGCCTCTTTTAAAAAATTAATGGCCTGAAAGCGGAGAGAAGAAGCTGCCTATGTAATGTGGAAAGAGGAGCTGGATGACCACAGCCCTGGTCCCTCTCCAGATGATGTCATCATCATTCTAGATAATAAATTTGCAACAACGTGGCTGAAAGAGATGGGACACAATTTCAGGATAAGTCAAAGGAGCTGGTAGCAGCAGAATCTAAAAGAAGAAATTTTTAAAAATCTGGCTGGCATACGGTTTTCGATTCCATGGGTAATTAGATTATTCAGAGAGCAGAGCAGAAACCACAGTGAGCTCTGGCTCCAGGAGCCTGGATGTCCCCAGCCCATCGAAACAGGCAGGGTAGCTAGAGGGCCCTTTTCTGTTATGTGTCTGCTAAGCATGCCCTTCTAGCTTGAAAGAGGAGAAAAAGGAGGACACTTGACTTGTTTTTTCCAGAAGTCAGCCACGTACTCAACCTATACCATAAGACATGATCCCAGAGGATTTTCCCAACTGTACAGAACCTCTTCTTTCTCATTCTTTCCAGGATCCAATAATACTGACCTCTTTCAGTTTGGTCTAGAGTCTGCCTTCCCCTTCCCGTATTCATGTTGATCTTGGCTATTTCACATATGCTCTGAATTACTTGCGAGTGCCTTGTTTTAAAAATGTTTTCCATTCCATCGGTAGTGTATGAATGGGATAGATCTCAGTTACGGGGAGAAAACTAGTTCCAAAGTCTTATATATCATCTACGGATTCTTATAGATCCTCATAGTTGTAAATGTTTGACAAAGAAAAGAATGAATGAATGAATGAAGCTACAGTAATGAGTGAGATGATATAATTAATTGTGGAGCACATATCACCACCTTTTCAATCCAACTCTGATGCTTTCCCAATCCAAAGATTGGCAAACAGTGGGTGCATATGTTTACAGTTGAGTCACCTCAGCTGACTACTTACAAAGGTCTACCGACAAAGTCCACTTATCTCTGTTATCATCTTTATCTAAACCACTGTGGCTTCTCTCCTGACCCACTACAGTGACCTTGTGATGGTTTCCCGATAGGCAGACTTCTTCCCCTCCAATACATTTTCTATAACCTATTTGGTGTTTAAAAATATTAATTGGTTTTTGTTACTTCCATGCCTAAACACTTAAATGATTGATTTCCCCTTGCTTCTTGGATATTCCACAAATGGTCTGCAAAGCCTTGTGTGATCTGATGTCCACCCACCTCTCTCCTGTCTCCTTAAAGACCTCTGACTTTCTTGTTCATTTTCTTTAGCCACACTGCCTTTTAATTTTCTTGAACATGTAAGAACCTTTCCATCTCTGAGCCTTCGTATTACTTTTCTTTTCATCCGGAATGCCCATCTCCCCACCATAGCTGGTTAATTCTAATTCATGCATTAGATTTCAGTGTAAATTACTGCATCACTAAAGTCTTCTTTTCACCCTTTCCCTCAGTTAAAATCAGTGGTCGTGCATAGACACATATATGCATACCGGCTTTTCTCATAATAACTTGGTATCCCCTTCCCTTTTAGTAGAACACTACCATTTATAATTGTGTATTAGTTTATATAGCTAATTGCTTAACTGACTGTAAGGTATGGAGGGGCAACGTTCACTTTATATGCATAACATATAATCAGTAACCTTTATCAAATGAGTAATGGGTTTCTTCAGAGAGAATGGAAAGTCAAAGGCCTGAGTTCATTTCTGAGGAACTTTGGGACATCACAGATCACACCTCATTAGCAAAGATGATGATGATCATCATCATCTACAATTTGTTGAGCCTCTTGTAAGCATTAGGCACTGAGCTAAGAGGTTACTATTCATATCTCATTTAACTTTCCCCAAAGTACTGAGACAACTGTGGTTCCATGCCTTGCTTGAGGTCATATAGCTGGAACATGCCAGAGCTTGGATCTGAAGCCAGCCCTGCCCAACTCCATAACCTTTCTTTTCCAGTTCATCCCCTTGCCTTTTCTTCTCACTATTTAGAAGTAGTTTCCCTTTGGCCTAGGAATATATCAGCAATGTAAAAGACGTGCTCTATGAGTGTAGGGCAGGGATTTGATCCTGTGGACAAAGGAGATTCAGTCATGAAGGAGGAGCATTTCATAGAAGAAAGGGGAGGCTCTGTGAGGGAATGCAGGGAAGCTTTTCACTCCCTGGCTGAGGGGTATAAACATGGAGCTCACTAATGTTTTCTTGACAGTAAAAACTGAGTTGTGATGGCATATTAACATTTAGAAATATTAGAACGTAGGGTGTGAGTTGTAAGGGAAAGTGAGATATCTGTCTTTTGAGGATGTTGCCAAACAGTTGGTGGAGAAAAGTTTAACTGCAGTCAAATATCTGGTAAATGTGTCTCCACATCTGTAGCCTTCCCCCACCTACCCACCTCAGCTTCAGTGAAGTTCTTCCTATAGAAATGGCTACAACTGGTAAGAAATTATTATTTAAAGGACACCTGGGTGGCTTGTTGGTTGAGCATTCTACTATTGATTTCAGCTTAGATCATGATGTCAGGGTCATGAAATCGAGCCCCACATTGGGTTCCATGCTGGCTGTGGAATCTGCTTACTACTCTCTCTTTCCAGGCAGCCCAGGTGGCTCAGCAGTTTAGCACTGCCTTCGGCCCAGGGTGTGATCCTGGAGACCTGGGATTGAGTCCCACGTTGGGTTCCCTGCAAGGAGCCTGCTTCTCCCTCTGCCTGTGTCTTTGCCTGTCTCTCTCTCTGTGTCTCTCATGAATAAATAAATAAAATATTTAAAAAAAGACTCTCTTTCCTCTCCCTCTGCCTCTCCCCATTGCTCTTATGCTCACTCATGATCTCTCAAAAAAATTAAATTTAAAAATTTAAAAATAAATCAAGTATTTAAAAAATCAAATGATAGTCTTCCTTTCTAACCTGTTTTTATTTTTCTGAAGCATCCTAAAAAAAAAAAAAACAACAAAAAACAAAAAAAAAACAAAAAAACAAAAACAAGAACAAAACAAAACTTCATTTATTTCTTAATTGTTTAAGTGTTTGGTAAACTATACATCAATTGTGTGAATCATAAATATGTGTGAATGAATGAAGTTTACTTACCACTACACTCTTTGGAGAGAAAGGATCTGATTGGTGAATAAACATCTTTGATATCATTGGAAGGAATGTTTAAACAGCCTAAAAGAACAAGCTATTCTCATGCACTTTACATACCAACTACTGATAAGCTCATTACAAATCACTTCCCTTTATTTACTAAGATAAGTCCCTGGAGACACCTACTTGGCAACTCTAGGTTAAATTAATATATCTGCATTTATTTTAAAACTTTGAGTAATTCAAAGCATTATAGATTCATAGCAATAGGTATGTGTTAGAATTAGGAAAGCTTCAGGATATGTTCATGATGCCTCTGATTTGGAAATCTATTTAAGGGCTACAGAATGTCTAGGTTTCCTGTGCTCTAGTTTCTAATGCATGCCTGCTTACTGTAACTGAATGTAACAGAAAAGAAGTTCAGAGCAAAAAAATGAAGTTTCATATAAATCTTAGAGTTCAATATTTTTGTGCTCCAAAAAACCTAACCAACATTTAAGAAAAAAATTTTTAGCACAATATAGTGATAAAATGTCCATTATGCATCTACCACTGTGTAGGCACTGGAGAGATATAAAGGGTGTCTCTAAATCTTTAAAAGCTTACTTTTATTAGGGAAGTGAGATCTTGATATGTATACTGACATAGATCAGTGATAATTTTGCTACTCCACCTTTGGAACATTTGGTAATGTCAGGAGACTTGTTTTGGTTGTCACACTTGGGGAGGGTTCTATTGGCAACTAGCCCTTAGAGGCCAGGAATGGTGCTCAGCATCCTACAATTGTCCTAGAGTCTCTAGGTCCCCCACAGTAAAATGTGAATAGTGCCAACATTGAGAAACCCTGTACATGTGTTGATATAAATTCACTAAAACATGAGATCCTCCTGTATTCTTCATCTGTGAATCTCTAGTACCTAGCCTAAGTGTTACACATTTAAGCAGCTATTACATGTTGGGCTATTGTATGAAGGAATGAGTTAATGGGTGAGATTGAGGCATGAGACAGAAGGACCACTAACCAGTATTTCATTTGTCATCCAAAAACTATTGTTGGGGAGTCAGGCTTTTTTTGTGTGGGGTTAGTTTTCAGACCACTACTATTACTGCTACTGCTGCTTCTTCCAAAATAACTGCCTTTTGCTGGGAGACCACTGTTTGCCAGGCACTTTATATCATATATGTCCAGAAATAAAGCCCGGATAGACAGCAATTCTCCATCTTCCCAATTAAAATATTAAATTTGACCAATTTGAAAATATTAATTTTACTGTTATAGATTAAATAGTTAAATACTTGCTTGTGTAGCTTGTTCATTTAGTTAAATAGGTTTAAAATTATATATTATACAAAATGATATATTAATTTACAAATATATTTTTCCACATGGCTTTTATTTCATGAAACAATTTTATTCAAACTTTTTACATACACTTTTCAATATCGCTTGGTCATCATTAGATCACATTTTTAAATTTCTTCCATCTAAATTTCAGATATAGTGGTTTTTTATTATTTTTTATTTTTATTTTTTTAAGTTTTATTTATTTAAGTAATCTTTACATCCAGCATGGGGCTTGAACTCAGGACCTTGAGATTGAGTCACATACTTTTTCCACTGAGCCAGCCAGATGCCCTAATTAATTTTTTTTTTTTAGTTTAAGTATAGTTGACATACAATGTTACATTAATTTCAGGTATACAACAGAATTTGAGTGATTCAACAGGTTTATGTATTAGGCTGTGCTCATTGCTAATGTAGCTATCAACTGTCACCACACGACACCAAATATAGTATTGACTATATTCCCTGTGCTGTACCTTTTATTCTCATGACTTATTCATTCCACAACTGAAGCCTGTATCTCCCACTCCCGTTCACCCATGTAGATACAGTAGTCTTTTTAAACTATATATAATTCTGTTCACCTTTTTGTTTCTCTAAGCCAAAAGCCTCCATTCATATATGATTCTGAAAGGTGATTTTTTTTTCCTGTAGATGATTATTCAAGATTTTCATAGTGAAACTTAGTGTATTGCTTTTTAAAGACCTATTTGCAAGGTTTATTTATTTACAAATCTTGCTATTGTAAGGACACCTTTTCTTTAACCTCATTGTCTCACCCTCCTATCCCTACCACCCCTACTTCACTTTCAGGTCAGGGCACTTACTAAATAAATATTTGTTACACTGAATTGTCCTTTTTATATATATATAACTGCTTCTGTTGGATGATTTGTATAAGCATGTAGCCCTAGAACTGATCAAGAGGTCACAGAAATAATGAGTCTTCCCCCAATAAAATGTGTAATTCAAAATAAAGTAATTGAAAGAAGATCATACACTTTCAAGTGAAAAGCAGTTCCATTTTATGAGGCAAAATTTGGGGAGAAAAAACCTTTCCTGGTATTGAAAAACATATAGTGCATTTTCTCTGAATCCTAAGGGCAAACCTGTTAGTTGCCTTGGCTATTTGCATTCTAACCTTATGAAGTTCTGTGTTGTAAATATGCAAGGCCTTGGCCATATAGCTAGTAGGGATTTGAGCACACTCCACATACAGGTCTCTAGGCTAATAAAGACCAACCTGCTTACCATTTACCTCAAGTTGTCATCAATGGAGACAAACTTGGAAGGTGTTGCAGAGGGAAGGTAAAAACATAAGCGGAGGAGATATAGAAATCCCCATGATACTTCTTTCTCAAGTTCAATTTCTTCCTTAATTGATGTCTTAGTCACTTGCTGAAATAAATAATATTTTCCTGATTTTGTATATTAGAGTTGTTTCATTCAGTATTCTTAAAAGTTCAGAAAATTTCATTAAAAAGGTTAAGATCCTTCCACAGTTTGGCTATTGTGGATATTGCTGCTACTATAAACATTGGGGTGCAGGTGTCCCGGCGTTTCACTGCATCTGTATCTTTGGAGCCTCAGTGTCCATTGAAAGATGAATGGATAAAGAAGATGTGGTCTATGTATACAACGGAATATGACCCAACCATTAGAAATGACAAATACCCACCATTTACTTCAACATGGATAGAACTGGAGGGTATTATGCTGAGTGAAGTAAGTCAATTGGAGAAGGACAAACATTATATGGTCTCATTCATTCACGGAATATAAAAAATAGTGAAAGGGAATAAAGGGGAAAGGAGAGAAAATGAGTGAGAAATATCAGAGAGGGAGACAGAACCTGAGGGACTCCTAACTCTGGGAAATGAACAAGGGATAGGGGAAGGGGAGGTGGGCAGGGGGTTGGGGTGACTGGGTGATGGGTACTGAGGGGGGCACTTGATGGGGGGCAACTTATGCTATATGTTGGCAAATTGAACTCCAATAAAAAAAATAAAAATAAATAAAAAATAAAAAGGATAAGAACTGAATGCCATCAGTTCCTGAAATCAAAATTAGACAAAAACATTTAAGATATTAACAAACAAACAAACACACAAATAGAATTTTAAAACAAATTTGAGAGACTAATATGTTACTCTCATCAGGAACTTTGGGGTAATTTTTTTCCTCAAATGATAAACTTATTTGATATAGCTTTCCTAAATGTGATGTGAGTTCTAGGTTTCCTCCTCAATACAACTCTTTAAACCACACGCTGGTGCGAGGTTGGAGGACATAAAATATTTGAAGAGTGGTACACTAGACCTGGTTGACAACATTCAAAGTTAGTTCCTCTGCCTTTGTTCTATGCTGTTCAGTTTAATGATCAGACCAGTGGGGACACTTGAGGGCAAGTAGCAGGAGGTGAGACTGAAGATCTTGTAATGGTTCCAAATAAAAGCTAAATTAACATATCTTTGTGGCCTGCAACACTTATGTGAATATTAGTTATCATTTAAAGAGAATCCAAAAGCTATACTTTACAGGCTCAGAAATTGAGAGTATTTCCTAAGGTCGTTAGTTATTAAGTGGTCAAGCAACAGAAAGCTTATTTCACAGAGATCGGTGATGCTATGATTTTCTTTAGTTATAAAAAATTCAAGGTCTAAGTCTCCAAAAACTTGATTCTAGTCTAGGATCTAGAGTAATTATAGAGCTTCACTATCTCCAAAACTATACTTACACCCATTTTCTGGCTCCCAACTACGTGCTGTTTCAACCTGGCCATAGTCAACCAGCAGAAGGCAACACAGCTTCCTTTCTAAATCCCACCACAGATTGGCAAGAGTGTTGAACTTTGATGAATTTCAGACTTGTTTAAGGCAGTGGTAATAAAAGACAAAACAAGACCATTGAGTTGCTAGCAAAATGTCCTCAGAAGGATACAACAGTTCCTTAAATGCAGTAAAATAAATGTCGCCATTGGTCTCTGCTAATTAAAAGAACAAGATTGCTGCGAGGGGTCTTAGAGATTACTTTTCCAACATAGTCATGATGTAGATGGAAGAACAGAGGTCCAGCAAAGAGGAGCGATTTGCTCAATGTTGCACAATTAATCATAATAGAACAAGAGGTAGAATTCATATTTCTTTAATTTCTAGTAATGAACTAGATATAGATACATAGATATGTACATAGCCATTCCCTAAGAAAGCACTCAGAACACTCATAACTTCACTTGGACATCTTTGAAAAAAGCCTGTTACAGAGTTATGATCTGAATAGGAAGAAAGTGACATCACTTCTAGGACAGCTGCCCCTAGTAGGTAGCATCTAAGACCCTTGCCAAGGACACCTCCAATCTCCTTGGACATGCTGGTTCAGCTACTTGCTTGGCTGACATCAGTCTGACTCACAGCTTCAGAAATGGCAAGATGTGCACAGTAAGGAATGGGACAAACTCATTCCAAACCTAGGTTAAGTTTGCCAAAATCATCCCCCAACTCCTTTAGCTAATTGGAAATTGCTGCAGAGGGCCTACCTCCATTATGCAGCTGAGCAACAAAAGTGCCTCCACTGGAGACTTTACTTCCCAGAGGTGAGCTGAGATCATTTCTGGCAGTGTAGTACTCCCTGTTTATTTTTAGGTTAATAAAATGAAGCTCATTGATTGACCGCTGGGCATACGCAAATCATTTGGAAACTACAGCTCTGAAAATATGTCTTCCAAATAAGTATTCTTTAGTTTATTTTTGTCTGCCTTAGTAAAAAAAAAAAAAAGAGGTTGATTATGATTTTCCCCAAGCTCTGTTTTATTATTTAGTTCATCATATAAACATGCTTTCATGTGAATCTATGTGCTTGCTTCTGTGTGTTGAGATGACATGAATAGAATAGAGATTGACCCTAAAAGATGCTTAGAAGTTGTCACTTCTTTTTTAATTTGTTTATTCGTGTGTTTCTTCAAGGATATTTGATAAATTACTATTAAGAGTATTTCACTATGTGAAGTTACCATGAACTGTTGGGTAAAATAAACAATAGAATCATTTCCATAATTAAACAAGTATTTTTTTAATATCTTCTGTAGGGTAGACATTGTACTAAATGCCCAGGACAGTACTAGTTGAGATTAGAGTTTGAGGAATGGAAGAAGACATAATCTGGTGAGAAAGATAGCTTTGTTAAGAAAAAGCATAGTACAATGTGGTAAATGATAGAATGAGTGCTGAATAAAGTGCTATGTGAACAGGGACAAGTGAGCTATTAGCTCAAAGTAGGGGATTCCTAGAACAGATGGCAACTGACCTGGGATTTCCCACATGGTTAGGAGGAATAAAAGGGTAACAAAAGGATTTTTCAGGCATAGGAAACAGACCTAATCTTCTTTCCTTGGAGGATTGAAGCTTCCTGAAAAGAAAGTCTGAGAAAGCTTATAAAGATGCCCTCCTTGACCCATGGTCAAAAGAGAATCTCTATGTCTCCAGCCCTCTTGATTTGTGTATCTCATACATTCAAAAATTACTGTCGTAGGAAAAAAAATATGAAGAAACCCATGTGGGTTTGGAAGGTGCTTTCCCTCTGAATCACTACTCCACAATACCCCAGCAGAATGTTGGGCAGAGACAGAGTGGGTTTCTCCAGCCCCAGCCAAAATAAAGCCATGTTCAAACCTGAACTCTAGAAGAGAAAAATGAAGACTTTATGTGTCTGATGCTGGAATAATCAACTTCACCTCTCTAAATTCAGTAGTGCCATTAGTATATGAACCCCAAAGGACTTGGAGCAGTAACAAAGTTATTGGGGGTACCCAGGAGTGGGATTCCAGGATTAAGAAGCTGTGGGTTGAGTCTTGGATTAAGATTTTGGAGGCCTTTGTTTTATTATGCTCTACCACTAACTGTCTGGTTTTAGGAAAATGGCATTCCTTTCTTGAGGCCTCCAAGAGGCCTCCCTCCATTTTCCCTATTCAAAATGATAATCATATTTCACTTCTTTGTATGATTCTTAAATTTAGGAGTGAAGCATCTGTTTAGATGTGTTTGTAGCCTAATGGATCTCTGTAGATTTGGAAACCCAACTATTTTGACCAATACTTGATGGGACCTGTCTGTGTGAGAGACTGGTGAACCCATTTCACAGACAGACACCGCTCAGTGACTTGGGTAGATTGCGTTGTTTGTTGAGTTCTTCCTTCCCTCCCTGCCTTTGCAGTGCTTCTTCAGCAGTGTCCTTCCTGAATCCAACAACTTGGGACAAGTTTTATGGCTTACTTGAGACCGTGGAATGTAGGCAGAAGTAACAGTGTGTCAACTTCAACCTGAGACCTTAAGAGGCATGGCAAATTTATACCAGTTTTTAAAACCATCTTCCCTCTGCCAGGAGATCAGCATATCCTGGGAAATCATTACTTCTTCAGTCTAGGTTCCAGAATAAAAATTTTGGAGCTGACCTGAACCTATCGTTAAGCCTAGAGCCCAGATTAGTCTAGCATAACTCAGTCAAACACAACTAAGCCCAGCCAAACAAGGATGTACAGATTAATGTATCTACTGCAGCTGAATTGCATCAACCTGTTTACCTGTGAATCTGGCATATATATTCATTGCTTTAAGCCACAGATACTCAGGAGTAGTCATGGAGCACCATTATTTCAGCCAATAGCTGCTTAATGTCCTCTTTGGATTTGACTCCATAAATCACCTTGCAGTGCTGTAAAATAGGGTGCTGTATTAGTTTCCTATTGCTGCTATGACAAATTACCGTAAACTTAGGGACTTAACACAAAGTTATTATTTAATAATTCTTGAGGTGAGACGTTTGAAATAAGTCTCATTAGGCTAAAGTTAAAGTGTTATAGGACTGCATTCCTTCAGGAGGCTCTAAGGAAGAATTCACTTCCTTGTCTTTTCTAGTTCCTAGAAGCTGTGTACATTCCTTGGCTCATGGTCACCATCTTCGCCTTCTACTTCTTCTTCCTCCTTGTCATCTTCCTCCTTCTTCTCGCCATCGTCATCATCATCTTCTTCTTTTAAGATTTTGGTAATTTATTTTATTTTATTTTATTTTATTTTATTTTATTTTATTTTTGTGTGTGTGTGTGTGTGTGAGAGAGAGAGAGAGAGAGAGAGAGAGAGAGAACGAGCAAGGAGAGGGGCAGAGGGAAAGGGATAGAGAGAAGCCCAAGCTGATTCTGCTGATGATGGAGCCCAATGTGGGCTCAATCCTATGATCCCGAGATCATGACCTGGCCGAAACCAAGAGTGGAAGGTTTAACTGACTGAGCCATCCAGGCACCCCTCATGGCCCCCTTCTTCTGTCTTCAAGGACAACAATGTCCTTGTCATGTTGCATCTTTGATTCTCTTTTTCTGCTGACATCTTCAAGTTGTTAGAATGCTTGTGATCATATTAGGCCTATCCAAATAACTCAGGATAATCTTCTTCTCTCCAGGCCAGCTGATTAGTAACCTTAATTCCATCTATAGCATTAATTCTGATTTGCCATGTAATTTGGTATATACACAGGTTCTAGGAATTGGGAGGTGACTTCTTTGTGGGCCATCATTCTGCTTGACGTAAGAACTATGGCTAATTCTGCATTCCTAGGAAGAATAGGTGAAAACAAAGCATTTGTCTTGGGGCTCCTGCTGATTCCTTCAGACCAATCTTATAAATCAAAACAAACCAAAGACTAGGTATAACAAGTGTTTTTGGTGCTCCAGATTATATTCAGCCTAAATCTTACCTTAGTATAGCTGTTATGGGCAGTTCTATGCATTTTTGTTTCAACCCACCTCATAAGTACATTACCAATTGTCCTACATTTCTTCCATATGACCTTTTTTGGGGAACTACAGAAGCCTCCTCAGCTCCTATGTGGGCAGTCTTTACCAAGAGGGTGGAAGCTGATGAATAAGTGCCCAGCCTTCTGGGAGGTTATGGATGGAGATTCACTTCACATGGTTCCTTGAAGGGTCTCAGGAAGACCACAATAATCATCAGGACAGTAACTCACCATTAATTAGCTTGTCCCCAGACCCTGTCTTTCTTTTTCCACTGTCTTTCCTTCTTTGTGGATCACCTCCTAAGTAAACTGCCTACTACCTAGACCTTATCTCAGACTCTGGCTTTGGAGAAAACCAAGCTAAGTTTCAACATTTGATATTGACTGAATAACTATGTCTCAAAGTCAAAAGAGCTCTAAACAACATCCAGTCCAGCTCGTGTAGAAATGTCTAGTCCAGATCTTTTGATTCAGAAAGTCCCTCTCATCCATAATATCTCTTACTAGGGGGTATCCAGTCTCTGCTTATGCACCACCAGGGATGAGGAAACCACTGTCTCATGAGGCAAACCATCCTAATGTAGGACAGCTATCAATAAAAATTTGATTTCTTGAGAAATGCTCTAATTATTTCTGGTTTAACTTTTGAATCCTTCCATAATGGCATATATTCTTTCTTATAAAAACCCTCAGAGACTTAGGGACCAAAAAAACAATGCAAAGTAAAATTTTTCCTTCTTTATATAAGCCCCAGGACCTTCAACAGTACTGCACGAACTCAAAAGCCTTTACTATTTATGGAATCCTCTTTGCCAATATACTTAAAAGTTCACAGCTAAGCTGAACATAATGTTTCATGAGCAAACAAGGTGAACTGGTAGAAAAAGCTGGCTTCAAAAGCTGACTCTGTCACTTGTTAGCTGGTGGGGGGGAGCCAGCTTCACACACCAAGCCTCAGTTTCTCCATCTGTAAAATGGGAAAGGGACAGTGATACTCCTCTCTGACGGTTGTCATGAGGAAAAGATCTACACTCTGACTACTTAGAAGAGGCTCCGAAATATTGTCGTTGTTCAAATAAATGATTCATTTGTTCAATATCATTTACCTCTAATGAAGGAGTGGAACATTTTCACAGTGAACATGGAAATAAAGCCAGATTTACAATAAATTATGTCTTCATCTTGAAATGACTAAGATATTCTACACTAAGATGACAAAGGCCAGAGCACCTGGGTTAGCAGTCAGTTGAAGGGCTGATTCTTAGTTTCAGTTCAGGTCATGATCTCAGGGTCCTGATTTTAAGGTCATGAGATTAAGCCCTGTGTCAGGTTCCACACTCAGTGTAGATTCTGCTTATGATGCTCTCTCCCTCTCCCTCTGCCTCTCCTTACTTCGTTCTCACTTTCTCTCTACAATAAATAAATAAATCTTTAATAAATAATAACAAAGTGATAAAGACCATAGTGAATCTCAATGCTAAATTTCTAACGTGTCTTTCAGTTTCCTTTGGTTACTGATAAACATGAATCAGTTGTATTATATGGGACTAAATGTTATTCCATGTCTTAATACTCTGCGGTCTACAAATCCTCATCCTCGTCACTCATGCCCGTGTAGTATTTCCCTTATATAATAGTTGTACAGCAAATTTTGTTCAAAATCATCCCACAGAGGGGGAAAAAATGAAGGTTCAGAAAGGGAAAGGCACTTATTGGCTTGGTGAACTAGTGTCCAAAAGTCAGTTGAGGATTTGGGGCAGAGCAATACTGGCCAATGATACAGCAAGTGCAAAGGCCCTGAGGCTAATTCTTGGCCTTTTCAGAGTAGCAGAAAACTGGTGTGCATGTAAGGAATTGAGTAA
Organism: Canis lupus dingo; assembly: GCF_003254725.2. Taxonomy (NCBI): domain Eukaryota; kingdom Metazoa; phylum Chordata; class Mammalia; order Carnivora; family Canidae; genus Canis; species Canis lupus. The sequence continues at coordinate 69,395,058 of NC_064253.1, forward strand.
GGGGGATCATGGTAATAGATGAGGCTGGAGAGGTAGGAGGGATCAGGTTATATGGGGCTTTTTAGGATATGGGGAAAAGTTCATAGTTTATTTTTAGTAAAATGAGAAATCATCAGAGGTTTTTGAAGAGGGAAGTAACAGGATCTGATTTCTGTTTTTCAAATCATGCAGTGTAGATAATCGACTGTGGTGAGTGGGAGTGTCCTAGGGAGACTGGCTAGAAGGTGTTTGCAGTAGTCTTTGTGAAGGCTGACAGTGGCTTGGGCTAGCGTGATAGTGGTCACGGTAGATTCGGGGCATATTTTTTAGAGTAATGCAGTTAAGATGCAGGGTTGAACTGGACCTAGATTGTAAGGGAATGAGAGAAATAGAGAAAACAGTGGTACCATTCGTTGACCATGGACAACTATGCAGAAACCATGGGGAGGAGGTGAGGAGGGAGGCAGCAGGAATCAGAAGTTCAGTTTTGGACATATTACATGGATGATGGAGATGCCATTTATGGAACTAAAAGTAGAAATCTGCAGATAGCTGATGAGGTCACAGGCAGAGAAAAGAAAAGGCATGGTATTGGAGGCCTGTAAAGTCAATATACCTACCACCCATGGAGTAGGGACCCACTGAAGTCCCATCTCCCCAGGTGTGGAGGATTAAAAGGAAGGAGAGTGTAAAGGATGCTGAGAAAGACAGGCTCACAAAATAATGAGAGACTGAGGGAGGGTGGTACCCTGGATTTTAGAGGGAGAGAGTATTTCAGAGGGAGGGGGTGGGTAACAACATCAAATGATGCTGACAGAGCAGCTAACCTGGTGGCGGAGAACCTACATAGTAAATATCTAGCTTATCGATGTGCCCTTCTTTAACTTTATTACACACATTTTTGAAATTCCTTGGTCCAAACATTTTTCTCATTAATACCCATTGCTATGCCCAGAAATATTCAGTTTTCAAATGATGGTCTAGGTAAAAGGAAAGGAGAAAGACTGATCAGATGTAACTTGCACTGCCTCCTCTCTCTTCCCTTCTTTTTAAGAGAGTTCTGTGAAAATTGTAAAGAAGGGCAAGATGGCACACATCCTTGCAAACGTGTGTGGCCTTTCTGTCTGATTTCGATTAGGCAAGGCCTGGTTTCTTGGGTATGAGAAGACCTCACATATGAAATTAAGCCATGAGCAAAATCCAAACCACAGCGTTCAGAGGTTTGCTTGTCACGAGCCAGGTCTGAACTTTGGCAGTGGTGCTCCAGAGAACCTTACGCAGCGTGGGCAAGACCTTGCCTGGCCTCAGTACTACCCCTCCCTTCCCAGAGTCCCAAGTCCCACTGTTACTTAAAAAGAAGTGTCAGGAAAGATTTTTCTTTTCCAGATCGTTGGCAAATGTTTGCTCAGATCTATTTTGGGGGCATTAGCTCAACACTGCTGTCTTTTCTTCCTGAAGAATTAGAAGAGCATTTCAAAAACACATTTATTTCCCTCTCTTTTTATCCCTCTGTTGCCCCCTGTACCCTTCCCTTGCTTCTCTCTTTCTGTCCTTTCTTCCTTGACCTACTTGGGTGCGACATGGATTTTATCTGCCATGGCATGGAAAAGGGCTGCTGTGACCAGGGCAGGGTGATCTTGATCTGCTGCAAGGCTGCCCCTTGGTTGTCTTGGTGTCCATTTACATTGCAAACCAGAGCAGTTGGAACTGATGTAGAAACTTCCGTCCATCACCAGGTCAGCATCGTGGACCTTCGCCCAGTGCAGAGCCAGTGCTTACTTGATCACCTCCTGTATGTGAGACAGGATTTTTGCTGAAGAACAAAGGGGAGAGGGGTTGACAAATACTGAAAACACAAGGTACAGATTTCCTTTGTATTGGTGGTCAGAACATTCTCATTGAATCCTTACCACCACTCTGCAAGGTTGAGCCACATTACTTACATTTTACAGTTCAGGACACTGAGGCACTTTGAAGTGAAGGGACTTGCCAAGGCCAATGGGAACAGGTCTGTGAGCCCAGGCCTTTCTTTCTCTATAGTTCAGGGTTTATATTTATGCTGACTCAAAGAGAGTGAAGAGAGAAACAGGAAAATAAGCACTGTGTTCCAGGAGGCGGGGAATTTGTTTAAGAATATGAATGAGTAGGGACACCTGGGTGGCTCAGCAGCTGAGCATCTGCCTTTGGTTCAGGGCGTGATCCTGGAATCCCAGGATCGAGTTCCGGCATCGGGCTTCTTGTGTGGAGCCTGCTTCTCCCTCTGCCTATGTATCTGCTTCTCTCTCTCTCTCTCTGTCATGAATAAATAAATAAAATCTTTAAAAAAAAGAATATGAATGGGTATAGGTTACACTACCTATACCATTTTGGTCAGGATAGACTTCATGGGTACCGCCTTTATTATCCATTTGTTTTGCATGGTTCCTATCTACAGGTCCTACACTGGGCACTTTCATGATCCCCGAAAGTCAAAACCACTTTGCTATGTAATCCTCTCCTAGAAATAGAAAATGTATACTTTCCCCTTTTCTTCTTGACTTTCTTCCTCTTGTTAAAATTCTCTTCCAGTGTCTTTCTCAGTGACAGGATATTAAAATGGCCATGCTGGCCATGGACACACATATCCTAAAGGAGTAATCAGCATTTACTCCCAAGTTCTTTTTCTCAGATTGCAAAAACTTACCACTGTTCTAATTCGACGCCTTAAAAAACTCCTCTGTACTAAGAGTGGCATGAAAAGAACCTCTCTCATCATCTTAAAACAGCTCCAATTTTTTTTCCCCTATTTCTGGGCCAGAAGTTCTCCCTAATTTGGCATCACAAGACGAACAGCAATGGAGGAGGAAGCTTTTATTTCTCCTACCAAAATATGATCTACTCCTGTTTTGAATCACCTTCAAAAAACTCGACATCGGGTCCTACAAAGTCATGTTTCATCTGCAAAATATGGGGATGTTGACGTCTTGGTGAACTGCAGTAAATATTAGATTCTTTCGGCTGGCTGGCTTCTCAACTCCCACCGGCAGACTCAGTATCTGGCCAGCCCATATTTTAATCCAAGGCGGCTAGCCACTGTTCCCTCTGGGGTACATACCGAGCCTACTCAGAGGAGGGTGGAGGTGGTGTCCTTGTATCCACCCCATCTCAGTCTCACAAAGAATAATGCCCCGGGTGAGTGTATGGCACCCTGGTCTTCCACACATTCCCTTCTGGCCTCAGGACTGAGGCGAAGGGATCGGATAGGGCTATGGAATGAATTCTGAAGTGGCCCAAAATAAAAAATACACTCAACGGTCCAAGTTTCTGATAAATCGTTTATAACATAGCCATTTATCAAGACATCCATTTAGCATTCAGCTAGAGAAGAATGAAAGTCACGGGCTTACTCCTTCCGGAGGCCAACTAATCCTTCTTTAATGGCTGGTACAAGGATTTGTTCCTGTCCCATAAGCTTTGGGTTCTGAAGGGCACTCATGTGTTCCACTGAATTATACCGGATATATCAAATTAATTCTATTAACCAGCTTATCCTCTAAATCTTTAACCAAGCCCTGATGCATATGCATTCACTGGTGTAAATGACTTCAAGCAATTTCAGAGATTGCTCGTTGGAGCTGTAGCTACATTGAAAGGTGAGCCAGTCTCTGACCTTACTGCATTCCACAATGTTAAATAATCGGCTAAATGGTTACAGCCCTTTTTCAAAATGGGGTACTGCATTCCCCTCTTACCCCCTCCCACTCCATTGCTGGCTTGGAATTTGCCTTTGAACCAATTGCAGGACCCAGGAACTACAATGGGCAAAAGCAAGAGATATGAGAGGCACGGTCTCCACCGAAGACGGACTGTAAAGGAAATCCAAGAATGTGGTTTCTAAATCCTGCCCCAGCCCTTGCTGCCCCCCAACCCCTGCCCCTCTACCTGGAATATGCTCACTGGAGTTCCATTTTCTGGGAAGCTTTTCATGTCTGCCCACCACAGCTTTAGTTAAGTGCCTCTTTGTTTTCTTACAGCATCTTGTGCCTTGCCTCTATCAAAACGAGTTACAGCAGTAATGGTAGTAGTTAACACCGATTCTTCACTATGCGCCCGACAAATTTTCTAAGCGCTTTATAAATATTAATGTACTTAATCCTCACTACTACCCTGTGGGGCAGGTACTACTATTATCTCAGTTTATAGATGGGAAAGCAAAGGCACAGCATGGTGCAATGACTTGCTCAGGGATGCAAGCCAGTGGGTAGTAGAGCTAGGACAAGGCCCAGGCATTGCTGGTTATGTGCAAATACTAAACTGTTGATCTGCTTCATCCCATTTCGTCCTTCTCGTAGTCACATGCAGTAGAGATTGCATAGGAAACACGTTCTACGGATGCAAAAGAAAAGTGATTTATTTGAATCCATGTACCAAGTAAGCTTAGAACCAGGATTCAAATTCAGGTCTCTCTGTTTCCAAAGCCCAGCTCTCTATCACTATGCCTTAATACATAGTTTTATAGTTGCCTATTTTTCCATGAGCTTTCCTTGTGTGTGACCTCAATATGATTCATTTTTCTATGCTGACCCCCCTCCACACCTTACCTACGATGTGCCACTTTTTATAAATGCTTGTTGTGGGATCCCTGGGTGGTGCAGCGGTTTGGCGCCTGCCTTTGGCCCAGGGCGCGATCCTGGAGACCTGGGATCGAATCCCACATCAGGCTCCCGGTGCATGGAGCCTGCTTCTCCCTCTGCCTATGTCTCTGCCTCTCTCTCTCTCTCTCTCTCTCTCTCTCTCTGTGACTATCATAAATAAATAAAAATTTAAAAAAAAAAAAAAACTAAAAATATAAATGCTTGTTGTGCTTGCCTGAACTGAATGTATTTTGAGTCCTAGCCCTGCAAATCTGCCTCACCAAGGGAAAGGGAACCTCAGGGAACAGGAGACCATTTGTCTTAGCTTTGCCCATGTGTTTGCTCCGTTCCGCCTTTCTGAAAATGGACGGACATGCAGAAACTTTCATTCCTGTGGAAGTGCATGGGATACATGTGATGGAACCCCATCGAGCAGTACATGACTATGCCGCTGCAGTGTGATAGATTTCTCCCAGCATCTGGGGGCAGTTCATCGTGTGCCCTGCCAAAATTGTACCAAATCGTCCCAAGGGACTCAGAGATGATCAGAGACTTCAGAAGAGCCAAAGTTGTAGAGTCAGAAGGTCCCACATTTGAGTCTATTTATTAAAAATGTCTTCTTATGGGTAAGTTACTTCACTTTGCTGTGCTTTGATTGCTTGTATGAAAAATAGGAATAAGATTTACCTTATAATATTCCATGGTAATTAAACAAGAAAATATTCATGAAGTAGCTGACACAGCACCAGGTACCTAATAAGCTCTCAATAAGGGGTAGCAATTCTAATAATTATGCTGAGCAATCTTTGCTTTCTCCTATTCCCCTCCTGGATACTTTCTTTGCTGCTATATGCTGAATATGGTGTTGTATTTGTGGAATAATTTCTTAGTGAGAAGCAAGAAACAATTTCAAAAATAACCTTATATTTATGGAGGCCTTGCTATGTGCCAGGCACTGTGCTGAGTACTGCAGGTAGATTAGCACAGTTAATCCTCCCTACAACCTAGGAGGTAGGCACAAGCATTTCCCCCATTTAACAGATGGAGTATAAAGGCTTGAAGCACCTAAGCCACTCGTCCAAAGTCATGCAATTTGTAGGTTGCAGGGGATGGGATTTCTACTGAGGCAGTCTAACTCGGCTCCCAACCCCCTTAACCAACCTGGCATGCTAACATTTCTTCCGTGTAATCCTGGGTGGGGTCTCTTGTTTTTAAAATGGGTGACAAAGAAGAGCAAACACTTGGAAGGTCAAATTTACCCAGCTGTATGCAACATTTGGGACTTGGCTTGCCAACGTGGAAATCTGTTTGTTTGCGAACCTTTATGAGTAGCGTTGTTGAGTCCCTTCACTGGCTGTCTTCTGTGTATTCTTTACAGATGATCTTCACTGAACTTTTGGGTTCTGGGAAGCAGCTGGATGGTTTGCATAACTGCCTTTGCACTTTTCTGGCACAGATGTCAAATGTTCTTAAATTTGACACAGATAAAACTTAGTGGCTATCGATTGGACTCTTGATACAGCACTCTCAGGTTTTCCTTCTATCATATTTTACTACATCCCACAGTGATGTTGGTGACCTTCTAAGCTTTCTTTGCAATCCTATTGATCATGTAATTAAATGGTCTCTCAATGTGTGTGAGAAGTCCAATTTGGATGAAGCCCCTGCTACCTAATTCTTATAGTTTCAATCCGCAGTTCCAAAGAGATGCCCTTCTCAGATTGTCAGCCATCATGTCGAAAATGGATGCAGGGTTTGAAAGGCTAACGGGAGGATGGGTCAAAGCCTGCATTACAGGAAACTGCCAGCATGCATCTTCTCATATGTTTCTCCCACTTCCAGGAAAGCAGTATTCTGATTTTTAATAGTTCCATGTTCAGAAGTCAGTCCAACTGGAACAAGGAACACACATTCCAAAGCAGGCTTGCAGCTTCTAAAAGGCATTTGTATTTTTGCTCTACATGGCAAAATGGTTCTGCAAAGGACCAAAAGAGTTCATGAGGAAGCTACAATTTGAAAGAGGGTGAAGGTACATTGTTGTCCCATTGATTAAATGGATGGGCTGTATGCTGCTGAGGTCCAGGCTACATTAAAGAGATGGTTTGGTTAGTCAATCCATAAGTGACCCACCACTTGCAGAGATGTCAAAGGCTTTCATTAATGAGGCATGGTAGTGTAGAGAAAAAACAACTATAACCAAAGATTTAGGAGATACAAATTGTAGTCTTCCATAACTCCTGGTGTAACCCAAGCAAAGCCTGCCTCCTCTCTGGGACTCAACTTTATCATATGTAAATTAAGAATGTGGGTCCTGAGATCCCCTTCTGTCGGAACAAGTGTCTTGTTCTATGTAAAGCCCGCACAAAGACAGCAGGAGACCTTCCCTCTCAGAGCACTTCTCAGGATGCAGTCTGCATAACTAGGAGTGAAGAAGAAAGGCATGACTTTCAGCTCTGTTTTCAAGGAGAAAAACCTCACCACTCATTGGCCCAAGGGGGCAGCCAATGTTTCCAGAAGTCTGGTGTTAACTGATCTCAAATCTGAACCCTTGTGAATTATAAGGCCAATTTTCCAATCAATTCCGGCTGAAATTCAGAATGCTTGTTGAGATTTAGGGGCTGGTGAGAGGACTGAGTTGCAGAATTGCCAGAGATAATTCCTACTGCCATGTTCTGGACCCAGAACAAGTCCTAGTAATAATAATCATAAAAAAAAATACTGGCAATATTGCAGAGTAAAAGTGAGAGTAATCCAATCTGGATGTAAGGAATGCTTTCAAACCCATTTTCAAATCAGCAACAGGCAAGCAGGGTTTCATTCTTGATGTATTTTTAACATCTTATAAAAAGCTTCATTTTCTGCTTTATTTGTTCTTTAAAGGTAGGGTGGAGGAATACACACTCGGCAGGAATGGCAACATTTTCCTCTAAACTGGAAATAGATCATGGTGGGCTGTCTGATGCTAGTCCCCTCAGCTAGAAATTAGTGGTTTTGCATTTATTGACACATTTAAGGTTGGTGTTTATGAATTAGGATTCACCCATCCTGGTGCCAGTGTAGGGTGATTCAGCAGCTCTAAGAGACAGTTAAAAACTGAGTATTATCCTTATGACCACCAGTAGTTAAGTTCTTACCATATACCTGAAACGATGATGAAGACCTCTTCATATAGAGCTCTCATGGAGTCAGGCATCATGGTGAGATGGTATCTTATTTCATAGCAGAGGAAACAGAGACACTGGGCAATTGAGAGATTTATCCAAGGGCCTGTAGCTGATGGCTTCAAGATTTGAACTCAGTTCTGTCTGATTCTAGAGCTCATGCTGATTCTGGAATACTATGTCAACTCTGTAGGATAACTGTGACCTGTTTTCTGTGATCGTGAATTTGACACCCTGTACTATTTCAAGCATCTCCATGAAGCTGCACCAGTTGTGGTGCAGAAATAAGGTAATTGGCTAATTGATAAAGAAAGCAAGTGAGTATGAGAAGCTTTGCTCCTTTTTAAATAACCAGAAATGCCATGTATAAATAATAACATTTTTGTCATTACAAGAGCAGTATGTATTCATTGTTAAACTTTTGGAAAATCCAGAAAGTCACAAAAAACAAAGTAAAAGGTATCCCTCATCCTGCAAATATGTGAAAACCACGGCTAACATTTCTTTTCCTGAATTACATAATGGTTAGGTGCTCAAATTCTGGAGCCAGACAGGCTTAGGTTCAATCCCAATTTAAGCAATTATTAGCTGAATGGTATTTGCATAGATATGAGTCATCTTTTTGTTTGTTTTAACTTTTTTTAAAAATAGCATGCCTGGGGGATCCCTGGGTGGCTCAACGGTTTGACGCCTGCCTTTGGCTCAGGGTGTGATCCTGGAGTCCCGGGATCGAGTCCCGCATCGGGCTCCCGGCATGAGGCCTGCTTCTCTCTCTGCCTGTGTCTCTGCCTCTCTCTCTCTCTCTCTCTCTCTCTCTCTGTGTGTCTTTCATGAATAAATAAATAAAATCTTTTTAAAAATAGCATGCGTTACATCATTTTTTAAAAAAAATAAAACTAATAGCCAACATTGCTATAACATTTGCTCTTTATCAGGTACCCTTCTTTTAAAAAAATATTTAAATTCAATTTGCCAACATATAGTATAACAACCAGTACCCATTCCATCAAGTGCCCTCCTCAGTGCCCGTCACCCCATCCTCCCACTGTCCTCCCCTTCTGCAACCCTTTGTTTCCCAGAGTTAGGAGTCTCTCATGATTTGTTTTCCTCTCTAATTTTTCCCCACTCAGTTTCCCTCCTTACATCCCACTCTTATAATCCCTTACACTATATTTTATATTCCACAATGGGTGAGACCATAGGATGATTGTCCTTCTCTGATTGAATTATTTCACTCAGCATTAAATATCAGGTACTGTCCTAAAGCCAAATATCTAAACTCATTTTAATCCTCAGGAAGGTACAAATGTTGTCCCTATTTTACTGATGAGGAAATTGAGACAAAGAGAGGTAAAATAATTTCCAAAATAGCACAGCAGGCAAGTGGAAGAGCTGGGATTTGAACTCAGGGGGTCTAAATCCACAGCCTGGGTTCTTAACCACTAATACTACTTCCCCTGGTATTACTTAATCTTATTATTGTTTCCTTCACAATTCCTATTTTACCAAACTGGAAATATACCGAACATACTGTTTGGTTATCTGCTTTCTTCCTTGAACAATATGCCTTGAACTTGTTTCCAAGTCATTAAATACTTTGAGGGAACACAATTTTTTGATGTGTGCGTGGTATTCCATTGAATGTCTGAAACATAATTAACTTAGCCAAATCTCTATTGTGAGGCATTTCAGATGTTTCTAATTTTTTACTGCAATAAACAATGCTGAGATGAACATCATTGTACATGCGTTCTCTGGTTATTTCCTTTGGATAAATGCCTAGAAACAGAAATGCACAGTCAAAAGCGCATGACGCGTTTTATGTGGATATTGGTGTTTTTTTTTTGATTTTTGAGAAATTGCGGATCTCTCTGTAACCTCACCACATCAGGCATACTACAGTGACAAGGGAACTATTAAAAGTCACAGAACTGGAGCTGGGACACACACATTATACGTAATCCAATATTTATTATATATAAAACCAGTGGTTCATCTGACCAGACCAGAATTCCTACTAATTCATGGTTGGAAAATGTAATAGCCTCTTAACCTACACGTGGGGACAACCCTTCTCCAGTTCTGGAGACAATCTAGTTCATCGTGTGGTGAAGGCAATGGTGCTTTATTGAGCAATTACTGCATGTCAGCACTGAATTAGGTCCTATAACGATCCTGCATTGGGCAATGGGAAGTAGACTTCACAGAGAGGAAACTGAAAGGTTATATGAGTCGCCCAGTGTTGTAGAAATAGTGATAGGCTGTCAGCATGAGCACCAGGCAGGCCTGTCTTTATCTTGCCATTCCATACACCACAAGGCTTCCCCAAAACTTCAACAATTTTGTATTGAGACTCATCAGAGGAAATGTCGCTGTGATCTTGGGTCCCTGTTCCTGCATCTAGACTTCAGTTTTGGTCCTGGGTCTATTTTGTAGTTCTGTGCTCCTGCCTATGAACCTTCCCTTGAGACTCGACCTAACCTAAAAAGCTCACTGCATGGGTCTCTCCATATTGTCACTGTCAGTCTTCTTGGTTTTTTCATTTGTTTGAATGCCACTATTTATTAAAACATACACACACACACACACAACAACAACAACAACAACAAACTTTATAAGGACAGTGAGTGTTCTGCTAAGAAAGGAGCCAAATAAAATGAAATCTTGGGTTAGACATTCACAGATATGTTTTCTTAAGAATCAGTTAATTCATTCTTTCACACTTATTTACTCTCCTCATTCATTCTCAGCTGGTTGCTGAACAGCCTTCTCATATTCACCTTTGTACTCCAGTTTGGTATTGTGAGAAAGGTTGAATTTACTTCCATTCTGCCCTTGGTTACCCGACAAGAAAACCCAATTCCATTGTGAGATAAACACTACAGTACAAATGCAGAGCATGCCCTCAAGGAGCCCTGAGAGACACACCATTCAGGAAAGTGAGGAAGGTCTTCCCGGAGACCTATATATTTGTGCTGAGCACAGTGAGTTTTACAGGATTTGCACAGTGGGAAGGATGGAGTGGCTACCAGGAGGACAGGATGGTGCAGGTTGGAGGACAGTAAGGACAAAGACGCAGTATGATGCATTTGAGAAAGTATAAGGAGTCAGGAATTGCTGGGACAGGGGATAAGGGAGGCATGCTGATGCCAGGATCCTAGTCAGAGACAGAAAGGGGAATATCTGCTGAGCAAACTGCTGTCTGTTACAGAAAAGGCTAAGATTGGGAGGAGGGGTGGAGATAGAACATCCTAGTAAGATCTAATGCAGAAAGCAGTAAAAATAAATAAATAAATAAATAAATAAATAAATAAATAAATAAATAAAATAAATCTGGGGCCTGAGGTTTTGGGATTTTACTTATAAAGTGACAGTCAGCCATTTGTTCACTTATTCTCTAAGTTGTTTGTTAGATAGGTATTTATCAGGCATTTGCTATATGCCGGTGATTGTTCTAGATGCTGGAAATACCACAATGGATAAAGAGGCAAAGTTCCTGCTCTCGTGGAACTAGCCTTCCAATAGGGGTCGGACAAACAATGGGCAAATATAAAAGCAAAGGAGTTCATTTCAGGTAGGAACAAAGAGTGCAAAAATAGAGTAACGTAACAGCAAGTGGCTGGATAGCAGGGATGAATCAGGTTGTCAAAGCAGACCTCTTTGAAGAAATGTCATTTGAGATGGAGCCAGAAAAATGAGAGCTAGCAGTGCTAAGATAGTAGAAGATTATTTCAGGCCTCGAGAACAGCAGAAGCAGAATGAACAAACCCAGCATGTTGGAGGGATAGAAACAAAAACCACTGAAACTGGAGGTCAGGAAATGAAAAAGAGAGAGGACAGGGGTGAAGTTGGTGAGATCAACAAGGACCAGGTAGGATAAGGCCTTTTGGAACAGAAAGCTGTTGAAAGTTCATTAATAAAGGGGTGATGTCACCCAAGCTGGGGCTTTCTACACACACAGCATCATGTACATCCCCACAGACCATCATTCAATTTTCTGTGTTCTAATTTGTCAGCTTCATGACTGTAGAAAGTGAGGGAGCATACTTCCCCTATACCAGCCATGCAGCAGTGAAGAAAATAGACATGATTCTTATCTCCATGGAGCCTTATGTCTCTGAACCTTGGGTCCTGTCCCAACATGGTGGCGATAATATTTCTCATGTCATAGATATTATAATAATCAAACACCTAGCTCAGTGCCTCATACCTCAGTGTTGAGCTTTTCCCCCTTCCATGATGAAAGCATAATTCATGAGGCCCAAGGTCTTTTTCTACTTTTAGCTACTGCTATCTTAGTTCAGCGCAGTTAAACTCTCCAGTGACAGATCCCCCATTTGGAGAAATGATACCTTCACACTTTAGAATGTCCATTACTCTTTTAGACTTCCAAGGACTACTGATTCACTCCTAAACCCAGTCCTGAAAACTCAAATTCCTTCTTTTAAAGAACCCATTGCAAAGTTAGAAAGACGGTGAGGATGACCAAGGTCAGTGTATTACTCGCTATCCCTGTGCTAATGGCCAAAAGCAATGGAACATAGGCATGTGCAAGGTAGAAGTTGAAGCTGTGGCAGATGCCAGATGGAGAATCTCTATGCCTATTAATTTTTGTTTATGTAGCCTCTACTTACTTCACTCACTGGAACAAGCATTATGCAGGGTCATGCACCATACTCTAGCTATTGGGAAAGGTTACTTATTACCAGCTCAGTGGGTGAACAGGGGCATGTCATTTCCGATGGAAGCCATCTGAGGGCTTTTCCCCCACTTTCCCATGTTCAAGAATTCTTAGAAAAGTGAATGATTGCTGATAGATTTCAGGATTTCTTCTACTGGAGCAAACTCTAAAGACTTGGAAGTTTCTCCAAGCCATGCTGGCTCCCAGATTTGGAAATCTGGGATCATCAAGCAATCACCTCTCAACCCCTACTATGTGCCAGATGTTACATGCCAGGAAGTGGTTCACAAAAATAATATGAACTCGAATTCTGTCCTCAAGTCATTTATATTCCAATAAGCATGGCTTCCCACTGCCTTTGGGCTAAAGCTTAAACCCTAGTAAGGCTCAGGAGGCCCTTGGCAGGCTGCCTTGCTCCACCTTCACGCTTCCTCTGGCCAAATGAAGGCATTTATTCCCTGGATACTTCTTGTCCTTTACAGCCCCTGCAATCATGCCTCTCTTTGAATTTGTCCCAAATGATTTCCCAGAAACAATCTGACATAGTGAAAAGAACACAAATATAAAATCCAGGCTCTGTAACTCACTTGCTGTGTGTTCTTCAGCAGGTCAGTTCCCCTCTCTGAGCCTCTGTCTCTCTAGAGTGGGAATGAGTGGGTAGGGCTATATCATCTCTACTCTTCTTCCCTCACTGTTATCCTAGGATTCCAACGCTAAATGTAGAATGTGTAGGACATCTCAAGAAATGTTATGGGACGTCTTCTCAAACCCTCAAACAAGGGGTTGTTTCCTCCAAAGAAACGTCTTCTTTCTTCTTTCTTCTGCTCACTTACTTCTATTTGCCCGGAGAGGTAAAGATGTCAGCAGAGTGAGTCCAGCGCCCTCTGCATGCTATTAAACTGCTTCGGTTTCCTGGTGGACCTACAATAGCACTGACTGAGAACTCACTAAATGTTGCTCCTCATTTCTCACAGCCTCACACCAAACCTGAGAGTGTAGACTGTTATTTCCCAGTTACATGTATATGTCTGGAGGCATGACACTTGACAGGTACATGAGGCCACAGAGTCAGCATGCAAACCAAAGTTCAGGCCCCCTCTGGGACAGCTGGAGGCCCTGCTGTTCCACCCATGGCCTGTCTCATGGGGCCTCCATGCAGAAGTAGCTGCATAAGGAGAAGAGTCTTTGCAGCTGAGTGCTGTGCCAGCACACGTTTACTCTGACTGGCTCCCCTCTCCACAGGGGGGAGAGGCTAGCTCTGTATGTGATATAGGGAAACCACAACAAGGCAATTCCCTGGAACTATAAAATCAAATTAAATCAGGGGTTCTGGCTGGGGATTTAAACATCTTAGCCGCTCTGATTTCTCTGGAGAAGCTGGGAAGCCGAGCCAACTGCCGTCATGCGCTCTCTCTCTCCCCACTCATTGCATGTTTTTGCCCCAGGTTTTCAATCTGGTTTAAGTTGGTCATTTGGAGAGGAGAGAACTTCCCGGGCTGGAAGAAAAGACAGTTTGTTGGGATTGGGGAGGGCTTTTCCCTGCTCTGCTAACTGTGCTGGGCAAGTTGACATGCTGGTGGGCTGTGAGGGTGAATAAGGACAGTGGCTCCTGTTTTATGGAGCACAGCCCCACCCCAAGCCCTTTGCACCCATTAGTCCCCACGGCATTGCCACTGCAGCGTCTCACCAAGCTGGATACTGTCTGTATTCCTAATTTGAAGATGAGAGAACTGAGGTTCAGAGAGGTCAAATGACTAGTCTGAGGTCAGGCAGTTAGCAAAGATGGAACCGTGTTTCAGGTTCCCGATTGGAAGGCATGAACCACCTTTCCATTTAAATGACATGACTGTGTCACCTCCACAAACTCCCTTGTCCTAGAAAGTTGTCTTGATCCCTGAAGAGAAATTTAAAAAGAACGTAATCTAACCTGCCCCAAAGGAGATTTAGTTTATGGTTGCTAAACTTTTTTTTATTTTTATTTTTTAGGAGGGGGGATGCACATGAATATTTGTAACAGGTTTTCGGAATGACGTGGACACTCACATAAATAAAAACAAATCCTTTGGCAGGAGGACATGTATGACCAAAGCAGAACAGAAAACGTGGGGCAAAGGGAGGAAACCCAAGGTATTATGTGTATTTATAATTGATAAGGGGTAGTATAGCATAATGATTAAGCTTAGGGATTAAGCAGCTATCTATCAAGATTAGAATCTCAGCCCTACCCTACCGTGTTTTATATAATCTTGGGCAAATTGTCTAAACTGTCACCCTTTATCTTTTAAGAGAAAATAATAATATGGCTACCTAACAGAGTTGTAATTAAGATTAAATAAATTACTGTCTTATTAGGTAAGATAGAGCTCAGAAGAGTGCCTGACATAGGGTCAATGACATACATTCTGCTAGTATTATTTTTTAACAGGATTGTTGATATATAATTCATATACCATACAATCCACCTGTTTAAAATGAAAATTTGCTGGCTTCTAATATATTCTCAGAGCTCTGGAACCATCACTACAACCCACTTTAGAACATTTTCATCGTCTTAAAAAGAAATTCTGTGCCCATTAGCAATTAGTGTCTATTTCCCCACAACCGCCAATTTAGTTTCTATCTCCACAGATTGGTCTATCCTGGTGGTTTCACTAAAACAGAATCTTACAGTATGTCATCTCTTGTGACTGTTTCTTTCATTTACCATATCGTTTTAATGGTTCATGTTGTAGTGTGTATCAGTACTTCATTCTGTTTTTTATGGCTGGGTAATATTCCATTGTTTAGACCTATCATATTTTATTTATCCATTTGTCAGTTGATGGACATTCGAATGGCTTCTACTTTCTTCCGACTGTGAATAATGCTACTATGATCATTTGTGTACGAGTTTTTTTTTATGATCAAATGTGTGCATTTCTCTTGCATTTATAGCTAGGAAGGAAGATTCTGGGTCCTACGGTAACTCTGTGTTTTACTTCCTGAGAGGCTGCTAGACTATTTTTCATAGTAGTTGCACAATTTTGTACTTCTACCAGCAATGTATACAGGCCCCAATATCTCCACATCCTTACCAACACTTATTACTGTCTATCTCTTTTATTTTAGCAATTATAGTAGCCAGGAAGTGGTAACTAGTTGTGATCTGTATTTCTCTAATGGCTAATGATGTTGAACATCTCTTCATGTGCTTAGTTGCTATGTGTACATCTTTGGAGAAATGTGCTCAGATTCCTTGCCCATTCTTAAAATTTGGGCTGTGTATTTACTCTTGAGTCTTAAGAGATTTGTATACATTCTAGATAGAAGTCTCTTATCAGATATATTATTTGCTAATATGCATATTACCTGAGATCATGAGTTGCTGCAAGGAAATGGGTTGTTCTTTTGAATTGTGAGCTTTGGAGTCAATTCTGAGTTTGAATGACTAAGATCACCAACTGCTAGCTGTCTTGCCTTGAACTGGTTACATAACTTGGCTTCTCCAAAGTGGGAACACTAACTCTGAAGCTTTAGATGTGAGGATTAAATGAACTGACGTATGCATTACATATGTCACAGTGCCAAACATATAGGAGGCACAGAACAATCAATATCTATTATTATTGTACATAATATCAGAACTCAAAGCATTTTTGGTATAATTGACTTATCTTATTGGGGTAAGACAACTGGGATTTCTGATAATATATTATTATCTAATAAGTTATTATTATTATTTTATAAAATAGATGACTTGTTCCAGGAGGTTAAGTAATAAGCCAGAGAGAGATAGCAGTTACATGATAGATCCAGAATTCAAACTATCTTTTTCTGACTTCAAGTTTAACACTGTACTCCAAGGAGTTGGTAGGTAGTGCATTGTTTTTGTATATAACCAGAGAGTGGACATTCCTGAGAATTAAAGCAGTAATCCAAATAGGCAGGTCACAAGGAAACTAATACGTAATCAATCAACCAATCAAATCACTTCTGGTCACAACAATATCTCCCACCTCAAATTCTATCTTGTAGTATATAGCCTTGCCATTTCCTCATTAAGAGGTAGTATTCATTTCATTCCATTTACATCTGAATTGGCTCTTTGATTTGACCAATAAAATTGATGTTGTGTAATTGCTATCAAGAAGCCTACTAGGTCATGTATCGCAATCTACATGGAGGAGAACCATGAGCTTTGGCTGATAGCCCCAGATGAGCATATAGCCAGCAGTCAACATCAACTGCCAGCTATGTGAGTGAGGCCATTTTGGACCAACCCCAACCAATGCTAAGTGAAGCAAAAGAATCACTCAGCCAAACCAAACTCAGAATCCTGATCAAATATCTGTTGTTTTAAACCACTACATTTTAGGATGAATTATTACATGGCAATAGGTAGACAAAATGACTTGAAAAGTCTCAGGTAAGGAAATAATGTCAGAATATTATTTATTCACAATTTGATGTAAAGAAACACATACATGTTCTACTTTACTTAAATTTAAAGCAAGACTTTGTTTTTCTGTATCTTCAGGAATGCCACCCCCCAAAAATCATATTCATCTAACCCTACCTCCTTGCGTTCTATTCATTCATCCAACAAATATTTAATGACTGTCAACTAAGTTTCTGGCACTGCAGGTAGGGAAATGAATGAGGAAACATGATCTCCTCCTCTTGCCTATGACCTAGGAGAGGTCAGGAGAGGGAGCAGACATTGAACAAATAGCATAGGTTCACATACTGGAAAGAAGCAAATAGCAGAAGGGCTTGTAAGGGAGAATGCTAGGCTTTTCTGCAGGCCAGGATTAGTTCTTCATATCCAGGGCCACTTGCTTGGAGTGCTGAGAGGGCGGCTATTTCTATTTTGGTTACTATTACTGCATAATAACAACCTCCTCCCCCATACCTCCACATGCAAAAATAGTGATATAAAACAAAAATTTTATTATACTCATGAATTCTGTGGGACAGAGCAGAGGGAGGATGACTTGTTTCTGCTCTATGATGTCCAGAGTCTGAAAAAAGTCTAGAGTCATCTTCACTCATATATCTTCCATTTGTCAGCCAGGACCTCAAATGGGCTGTCAGGTACAACCCCTACATATGGCCTCTCCATGTGCCCTCTCCTTATGGGCTAATATGGGCATCCTCACAATATGGCAGCTGGATACCAAGAGTAAATGTCTCAAAGGAGCGCTAGCAAGGGAACTCACCTTTTATGTCCAAACCTCTGAAGTTAAAATGTCACCTCTGTCACCGTGGCAATCCACTCAAGTTCTAGGGGAGAGAACAGACCCCCACTTGATGAGAGAAGTGTCACAGTTACACTGCAAAAAATGTTTCAATTTGCAGAATGGGAGAAATTATTGCAACCATTTTTGTTAAATACAGCCTGCCTAAATGTATACTTAAATGACACCATTTTTAGATATTCAGAGATGAGAAAAGCATATTTACAGTCTTTAACTTGAGTAGCCACTCATTTGCTGCAACCACCTGAAGGTTTGTGAGATTCTGTATCTCTAAGCTCCAGAATGCCTCGAGAGCAGATTCTAAGACCAGTTATCATCAGAGCCCCTTCCTGAGATGAGGAACAAAGAAGTCTGCCTCTTTATGGATGGTGAGATGAGAGAAAGTTATAGATTCTTCTAACTGACCATATCTCCCAAAAGAAAGCAACCACCCAAATTAAATTAAAAGAGAGAAGATCCAGGAAGATATACGTATACTTTGAAAAAAAATTCAAGCTTTATTAAATCAAGAGGCCTGAAGGAGTTGCTGTGGATGTGAATTCCTCAATTCATTTGGCAAATTTACCTCCAGGAAACTCTTTTCAGTCCAAATTGGATGACTCTGCTGTCTTCCCCTCTAATCCTAGGATGACCTACTCACACCACAGCACCTGCTCCATGTAGTGTGTGGTTGCTTGCCTTTTTGTTTGCTTCCTTCATTAGACTGTGAGCTCTCAGAGAGTAGGGATCAGGTCTTAAACACTTCTGTGCCTCCAGCTTCTAATTATCTCACTTCTTGAAACATAGCAGTGTTCAAAAATATTTGCTGAACAAATGCACACAATTTTTAATATTAAACAATTGAAATCATAATGATATGCCTCTTTCTCGCTAGCTGTTGTTCCTAGGCCCAAGTTTTACTACCCGTGACTACTATATACCAGTGAGACTCCCCACGAAAACTAGGACTATTTTAGTTATTTCAAAATTATGAGGGGGGAAGAACAGCTGATGATAGGACAGGAGCAGGAAATATACAAGATGAGCTAGAACATTTGTTCACCCCAGAAAGTAAGGAAGTGTTCATCAAATAAGCAAACAAACTAATGCCAGAATGATGACAGGATGTCAAAGGGACACAGAAGCCAAATGAAAGAGCTTCTGATGATAAAGCTAAAACAACTTGAGCAACAAAATGGAGTGGGACTGGTTCATAACCCTAAGTGTAAAAATAAACATCCATGATCCATACTGATGCAAATAAATGGTTGCTAAATCAATAAACTAGGGAGAAGACACAAATCTCGATGCAAGAGAATTTCAAATAATTTATGTAGATCACTCACCCTCAAGGAGATGGAACCTAATTCCTGCTTCCTAAATGTGCGCCATACAGAGTAACTTCTTCCCAGCGAGAGCAGTATGGAAAGAATAAACAAAGAGTAACTTAACAGTGGAAAAAATCACTTTACAGTGGACAAACAGTACCTCATCTTGGTGTTCAAGGTTAATATCAGTAGTAATATCATATTGATAGCCTGTACCCTTAATATGATGGGGTGGAAGGGACACTTTACATCTATGATTTTTCTCCTGAAAATACACAACCCCAGTCTCATCATGAGAGAAAAAAATCTGACAAATTCCAGTTGAGGAACATTCAACAAAATACCTGATCAAGACCCCTTGAAATTGTTAAGGTCATCAAAAATAAGGGGAATGAATGAAGTGTAAGAAACTGTTAAAGCCAAAAGGAGCCTAAAGAGACAAAATGACTAAATGTAATGCAGTATACTGGATGAGATCCTGGATCAGAAAAAAATACATTAGGTATAATCTAAGGAAATTTAAATAAGATGGACTTAAAAAAATAAATAAATAAGATGGACTTTAAAATAACAAGTGTTGGCAAGGATGTGGAGAAAAAAGAATGCTAGTGCACTGTTGGTGGGGAGGTGAGTTGGTGCAGCCGCTGTGGAAAACAGTATGGAAGACATTTCAAAAAATTAAAAAATTAAATACCAAATGACCTAGCAATCCCACATTGGAGTATTTTCTCAAAGAAAATGAAAATACTAATTCAAAAAGATATAAGCACTTCTATATTTATGACTGTGTTTTTTACAATAGTCAAGATATGGAAACAATGCAAGTGTCCATCCATAGATGAACAGGTAAAGAAGCGCACACACACACTAGAATATTACTCAGCTATGATAAGGAATAAAATCTTACCATTTGCAACATGGATGGATCTAGACAGTAGAATGTTAAGCAAAACAAGTCAGTAAGAGAAAAACATGATTTCATTTATGTGGAATTTAAGAAACAAACAAAAAAAGAGACAAACACAACAACAGACTAAAATATAGAGAACAAACTGGTGGTCAGAGGGGAGATGGGGGGGTTGGGTGAAATAGATGACAGGGATTAAGAGTGTATTTATTGTGATGAGGCCTGAGAAATGTATAGAATTGGTGAATCATATTGTGCACCTAAAACTAAAAACTGTATGTTAATCATATTTCAATAAAAAATAAAACAAAGCATGGCCTTTAGTTAATATGTCAGTATTGGTTCATTAATCATAACAACTGTACCATGCCCATATGTAAAACATTACTAATAGGGGAAACTAGCCATAAGGCATATGGCAACTCAGTAGTATCTTCATGTTCTATAAATTTTGAACTGTTCTGAAATTTAAAATTTATTTTAAGAATATTTCCAAAGAAATGTTATATTTGAAAACCCCGAGTTTCCCAGTTGCAAACAGAACCAACATAAACCACCATTGCAGCAAAGCCAATAGGCAAAGGACTCCGCATCTTCCAACACACACACATTATTAGACTATGTTCTGATTCTCATGAATGAGATTGCAGCAGGGGAGCATAGGAGGCGGGCATGAAATTGTCTGAAAACTTTTGCCTGCAGGCTTAGTGCAAAAGATCATCTGAAGTCTGGAGCAAAAACAGTTTCCATCTATGTAAATATTAGGAAATTAAATTCCATATGTTGCGTGCCAGCTGCTTTCAGCTGCCACAACTGTGCACAAACGGTGAGCAGACAGTTTGGATTGTCAAGCAGGAGAAGTGTCATTCTTTGCAAAAGAGAGGGCTATGACTGCCAGTTGGAGGTCAAGGGGTAATATGTATGAGTGACTTGATTCCAGCAATCTGACAAGTTAAATCACTGGACAGTTGGGAATTCCACGTGAGGCTTAAAAGTTGGAAGAACTTGTTAAGAGTGTCATAGTCTTTGGAACCATGGATAGTCTTTGAAACATGTTTACTCTAGAAACTCCATTAAAAATGCACGTGTGTGTTGAGGACAAGGATGGGAGGAAGATTTCCATTGTAATTAAATATGAATGGTCCTTGTAGGGAAAAAAAAGAACATCATCAAATATAAAAAGAAAAAGACAATGAAGCATGCTCATTATGGATAAAATTGACTCATATGGGAAAGCTTTAAAGCTTTCAGCAGGTGTCCCAATCCTCTCTAATGCCTGTCCATTTGGTTTAAAATGCTTTTTAAATCTGAAGATAGCACAAAACCTGGAAGTGACTTATATTTCAGAAATGAGAGAGCGAGCATGAGCATTTAGGGATCAGACACATGATGTATAGGAGTTCTGGGTCTAGCTGTCTGGTAGAGGGTGAGGAGCTGGGGGATCTAAGAAAGGCATTGCTTCTGGCTGGAGCTCTCAGAATCGAGAGACATGAATTCTTCTTGGAACTGTGCCACAGGATATCTAGACACGTTTCTGGGCCATGGAGCCTAAAACAGAGCTTAGGCATTGAGCTTAAATTCCTGAGTTTAAAACCCTTTTCTGTACCTTGTTAAGTCCATGACACTTGATAAATAACTTCATCTCTCAGTACCTTGATTTCTTCTTCTGTAAAATGGGTACCACGTCTCTCTCAGGTGTTGGGCAGAGAATTCAATTAGCAAATGCATTTGAAAACCATAACAAACTGGAATGCTAATCTGAAACCAAAAAACAAGGACTTTTAAAGAGTTAGGGGCCCTGAATCTGATCCAGAACATACCAGTGGTGCAAGGTGGAAATGGATCTGTGGATTTAGGTTTAGATTTGTGGAGCCTAACTCAAAGTCACGTTCCCAAAGTTAATGCCACCCAGTTAGTCTAATACAGTGTCCAACCATTTATGGAATCCAAACACACGTAGAGCTTGAATTTAATCCTGAACATCTCATTTTAGGAGGGTACTGACAACCTAGAGCTCCAAATATGATCAAATAAGACCATAAAAATTCTGAAAACTGTTGCATAGGATAGTAGCTGGAATGTTGTTTACCACAGTGAACATGTGATTCATGAGGGACACGTCGTGAAGGACATGAGGAGGGTAACCCTCTTCAAATGTTTGGAGAATACCTAGCTAGATAACAATGAGAACCAGTGAGTGGTACTTTGAGTGACAGGTTTTAAATCAACACAAAAAATTTTTCCATATTTACCTTCTCTCTTCTGAAATATCCAAAACCACTTCCTCCACTCTCATTCTCATCAGTGGCCTACCTTGACATTTCATTGAGAAAATGGAACCAAACCAGAGATAGTATTCTCTAGCTCCCATTTTCACATCCATCAACCTCCATATATCTGTACCAATAATGTACGTTTTGATCTACATTAGACTCAATGTTCTCAGATTTCATAGCCAAGACCAAGATTTCTACCTCATTAGTAGACCTTATCTTTTCTCATTGGATCAAATACTCTCAGGCTATTCTCCTTCCTTCTCCATCATTAATTTTCCCTTTCTCCAGGACTTTTCCTTTGAGTGTGCAAAATCATTGCTATTTCACCCAATATTTTTGTCACAACAGTTTGATTCTATTTTTCCTTCCATCAACTACCACATTTGTCTCTTGCTTTCATGGAAAAATTTGAAAGAGTTTGCAAATTCTCTCTTCCCATTCTCTCTTGAACCCACATCAGTCAAACTTTTACCCACACTATTCCACCAAAACCACTCTTATCAAAGTGACCTATGATTGCTATGATGCTAACTCCAGTGGTCAATTGTCCATCGTCATCTTGAGTGACTTATCAGCAGCATTTGATCTCTTTGAAAACCCTGATGCTGACCTCTTGAAACCCTTTATTGTCTACTGGGACACTCCATGCACCTGGTTTCCTTCCTTCCGCTCTGGCCACTCCTTCGTCTCCTTTGAAGATTCATCCTAATCTCTTCCATTTCTAATCATTGAATGCCTAGGACTCAAATCTGGAATGCTTTTTCTTTATCAATACTCACTCATGAGTTAGGCTTGTCTCATTTTAGGGGACAAAGTGTTTAAAATGCCATCCCTATGATGCCTCCAGGACTTTACCTGCAACCTGCTAATATTGCTCCTAAACAGCAGATTTTTATAACCAGTGGTCAACCCAACATCTCCACACAGATGTTTCACTTGGCATTTAAAATTAGCTATCCAGAACTGAACTCATAATATTGCCTCACCATTCCTGCACCAAACCTGCCTTACTCATAATTTTCTACATTATAAATCATGGAAATGGCACCTTTTTGTTTCCTGGGACCCAAAATACTTTTCACCTTGTGATCTTGACCTCTATCTCTCTCCTTCTCCACCACCCCCCTCTTTGCCTCCCTGCCTCCCTTTTGTTCTCTCTACAATCCATCAATCTTCTTAGTTCTACCTTTTAAATATAACTGCAATGAGATCACTTCTCACCATGTCCACTGTTTCCTTGGTCCAAGCTTCACATCCTCTCACCTGAATTATTTCAATATGCCTGATCTGTTTAACCTGCCTCCACCTTTACCCCTTTCAAAATGCTTTCCACATACCAGCTAAAGCAGTCTCCTTATGATTAAGACATATCAAGACCCTCCCTACTCAGAATTATTTAAAAGTGACCCCTCTCACTCAGAGAGTAGTAGCCAATGTCCAAACCATGGCCAATCAGTTCCTACACAGTCTGCTCCCCCCAATGCCCCTTTGACCCTCTATCCTAATACTCTTATTTTTCTCTCTCTGTTTTAGCCACGTTATCCTCCTCAGTACATCAAGAATCCTCTCACCTTTGCATCTTTGTGTTTGTTGTTCAATCTATTTTGAATGCTTTTCATCCACATAGTTTTGTGGCTCACTTTCCCTCAGGTATTAATGCAATGACATCTTCTCAATTCGACCCTCTCTGCCCATTTACCTTCCCCACCTCCAAAAATTTCTGTTATTTTGTCCTGTTTTATTTTGTTCTTTTTAATCTTTTTTGACATTAACATATTATGTGTTTTGCTTGAACTTTTTCTAGAATATAAATGCCAAATGGGTAACAATCTTTGTTGTTCACTGATATATCCTCAGCACCAAGACCAGCCCCTGGAGGATAGTATATATTTAATAAATATTTAATATATAAGTGACTGGCTACAAGGATAGATAAGCCAGATTTCTCAGGAAGCTGGTAAGCCCCCTGTCATCAGGCATCCATCATTCAAGAAAGCTGAAGACAAATCTATAGGATTAGATAGGTTATGTCCAAGTCTGTGATTATATGAATGAGCTACAACGTAAGTGATTCAGGGTTTTGGGTGCTATCCTATGATACTGACATAGAGGATAAAGCAGCATGACATATGTTTACATTTTTAAATAATCAAGAAATCATGAGATGGGTATAACTTCATTTTATGGATGAGCCACTTGTGTCCCAGATGCTACAAGTAATCTGCTACACATCACATGGCTAGCAAGTGACAGCAAAAAGAAGTAAAGGAAATAGTTCTATCCAATAAACCATACTCAACCCTGGCTTAAAATCTGGATCTATGTAAAATCTTGTGGGACATAGTTGTTGTTGCTTTTTTTTTTTTTAAACCTCTTCTCTCATGGTTGAAATTCAAGTAAAAGAAAACTCACTTTGCATTACTTCTGAGGGAAGATTTTTTTGCATGTGCTTTATTACCTACATAAATTATTTTTAAAGTATTATTTGATTATAGTGTTTCCTAAGAGAAAACATGGATCTGAAAGGAGTGCTGTATTTTATTTATTTTGTATATGGAAGTGGGTAGATAGAGCTTTTGAAAAACATTCTTCCTTACTGCCTGTAGTTAAAAGGTAAGAATTCAGTCCCATGAAGTTCCCTTTACTAAGAATTATAGATTTGATCCCAAGAAGGTGAGGTAATGAGGTCTAAGGTGGTGATGATTCAGCAGCTGGAACACAAACAGAACCTTACAAACTCCTGAACTGGAGACCAGAGTGCACACTTGCTTCTGTGGTGACAAGGGAGTAAGGGAGTGACCTGGGGTTTGGCTCAAAAAACCCTTGTCCTTTGGGACTTTGTGAGGAGCACACAGCTGCAGTCTCTAAGTAGTTGAACCCTGGCAGGGGGCAAAAAGAACAGCTAAATCCTCAGATAGTGGTTCCTCCCCTTAGGTACAAAGTATATGTTACTGATGCTTTGAAATGGAAAGAAAGCCACATCTTCATCTCCCTAGGGAAATCCAGCATGTTTAATATCAGAAATGGTCACATCCTGGTATAGACTCCTCAGTTTTGGGGAGTTTCAGCCCAGACACCTAGACTCTGTTCCAGGCCTCACTTCTGGCTGGCAAGAATGCTAGTCAAGCTGGACTGGTAGGTACCCCAGTGATAATTTAAGAATCAAATCTCAACCTACATATCCATGCAAAGACACTGACTACATCCTGTCCTGTTCCCTTTCCTTTTACCTTATTTTCAACCCACGTGGAAAATTCTCTCTCTCAAAAAGGGAAACATCATGGGTTTTCTTACATCATTATGGACCAGTGTGGGGGGTCATGGTGTAGGGATTGTGATGCATTTGCTTACAGAAGGTTGGGAGGAATGAGGGGCGTGTGTGTGAATCACTCAACACAAGGTGAAAATATTGGTGGAAAAATCCAGCCACCTGATGACTCCAAAATTTGTTTAAATATAGTATCCATGACCCATGTTTCCAGGGAATTTAAAACAGTGGTTTCCATTGACCACACAATCCAAATTCCAAAGAATCACATATTTAAGTGTTCTTTTATGGACTTGACACAGGACAAGGAGGAGGAGGAGAGAAGAAGGACCAAAATAGTTCAGAGTGATAATGTAAATAGTTAGGCTTGCTCTGTGTGTGTGTGTGTGTGTGTGTGTTTGTCTGTGCGCACACGCGTGCACACATGCGCATGCAGAAGCTTGTTGGCCTCAAGGGGAATACAAAATACTTGGGGCCTGCCAAGGTATATGGTTTCTTTTACATTACTTTATCATATTGGGAAATCTCTCGGCCTTCCCCTAGCATCCAAGACACAAAAAGTTTAAGATACAACTTTGCCAACAAAAACTACCGTTTCCAATCTCGCTCCTGTGGGGCCCAGATCAACACCACTTGTCAAAGTAGCTCCCTGCACCCATTGCTCACCAAATGTTCTTTGTCTTTGTTACATGCTTGGCTCACAGTTTTAGAAACCAACATTCTCTAACGAGGGGTTTTCTGCTAATGCTGGAGAGCAAAGGGGTCATACAACGAGGGAGGTTTCCTAAATGACTCAGAACTTGCAGTCTGTGCTAGTCACAAGACCTGGGATTCTTCATCTATTTTGTGCTACTTTGGAGTTTTACAAAAACCTTTCTTGGCCCTCCTCCAGTTTTCTCTCTGTCTTGTTGGATGGGGGTGATCTGTTAACACACAAGTTCCCAAGTTCCTCTTTTCCCCCTTCTTTGATGAATATCCTAGTGCCGTTTACCTTTTGTATTTACCCCTTATGTGCCATATTGGATTTATGAGATTTTTTATTTTCTGAGTGCAGACTTTTAGAACCCATTTTGTTTTTCAATCAGGTTGCACTGTTTTATGTCTGGATTTTTAAGAGTAATTGATGAGGGGATGGTGCAATTGATCTCTCTGAAAAAAAGAAGTCATACTATCCTGATCTACAAATTCCATCCTTTGCCCTTCATCTCTTCTTTTCAGGTTCTTTGAGAAAAGTTGATCCTGGCTTTTATTGTAACTTAATTGTATATAAAGTTTTATTTATTCCTTAATTTATTCATTGGGCTCCTATTATGAGCTTAGTTATTTTCTTTTCCCGATGGTCTTTCTGCCTTGAACAAGTTTATCTCTCAAACCCACTGCATTTAATAAACATAAATTACTTTTCCCCTGAGATAACCTGTATCTCTACAATAAATCAATATGATTCTAGTTTAGAGTACTCAAATGTGACATTTTAGTTAGCCTTGGTAACATGAATAAGAATGAATGCCTTATTCCGTAAGGCTTAGAATAATGAAAGTAGTTGATAATTCTAATATAATCCTCAATGGCCACAGGCTTTTCAGTATTGTTCAGGGATAACCTCTTGCAGCATTCGTGCATTCAGTTATGTCATAAGAAAGTTTTAAATATCTCAATCTAAATTAAGTTCAATGAGCACTTCTATCTTTCTCAAGTCTAAGTTTCCCACTTTGCTCTTCTGTATGAGTTCCAAAACTACATAGTCTTCTGTTTATTGGACAGCTCTAACTTGGATTCCCACAGGAATTTCTAAGTCGGGATGTCTGAAACTGAGCTCATCCTCCTCCTCCCTCTATTCCCTATCCCAATGGATTTCCTATCTCGAGAACTATCCACAAACCACTTAACCAGAAACCAGGAAGTTATTCTTAACATACCATTTTCCCTTACCCCTAGTGCCCTACCATTCCCAGAAACCTAGTGAGACTACCTCTTCAAGCTTCCTTATATCTGGTAACTCCACTGCATCTCATAGAAGCTGTGCATTGCCTCTCATTCACTTTTATTACAATGACATCCTCACTGGTCCCTGAACTTATGGTTATACCCCAACCAGTGTATGATAGTGAGAGTGATATTTCTTAAGCACCAATCTGACTCTGCCACTCTACGGCTTAAAACCCTTCATTGAGAAATTCTTCATTGTCCTCAAGAGAATTTCAAGTAATTCTTTTTATTAGATACAGACCCCATCTATCTCTTTGATCTCATTGCCTTCCATAATCACTCTCTGCTACAAACATTCTAAACCTCTTTTAATTCTTTGTACCAGGCATGCTTTTTCACTCAAAGGTATCCATGCCTTTCCATCAATTGCTGCGTTTGCCTTGAGACACTCTCCAGGGACATCAATCTTGCCATCCCCCTTAATATCTGTGTGTTGAATTCATTTATTAAAGGATTATTGAGTCCCTCCTCCATATCACGTGCAATGCTAGTAACTTAGGGTAATGGATCAGACACCATCTTTTTGCTTTAAACTCAGAGTGTAGGAGACAAATAAGAGAAGAGTATAAATAACTAATGGATGGTAGGCTGGAAAGAAGGGGATGGCATAAAGAAAACAGTTATGACTGATAAATTTGGCTTTCTAATGAACAAAGGCAAGAGGCACAGGGACAGAAATTGGATGTCAGAGGTTTTGTAAGTTCCAACACAGGTTGCTCTTACACCCAAGGTAAATGCATCCATGTTGTAGTAACAGTTAGGAATGTTGGTCCATTACCACAGTGTAAGCATTTGTGCAAGGGCTGTTAAAGGGTTTGGGTTTTTGTTTTTATTTTTTCTTCTGACAGTTACAAAAACAGAGAATCTACTTGAAGTTCAACTGTCTCATCCCCTGACAAATGCTTTATTTTTATTTATTTTTTATTTTTTTCCAACAAATGCTTTGATCTCCTCAATGAAATTCTCTATACATGGTCTTTCAGTCTCTGCTTGAATAGCTCTTATTAAGAGAGTCCCAACTCTATCTTTGAAGAAACAGAGTGCTGGGTTTAGAACCAAATGTGTGTGTTCATACCCTGCTTCACTCATGCACTAATCATCAGAATGCAGCCACTTCAACCTCTCCCTCTATTTGTTCTTTACCTGTATATTAGAAATGAATGCTAGCTTATAGGGCCATATACTGAAAAGAAGGGAGATAAAAGTACGTGCAAATTCTCAGCACTGCAACTGACACATAGTAGATGTCCAATAAACAGTAGTTTCTTGTACTGCGTGATGTTCTCTCCTTCATGAAATACCTGTTAAGACTTCATCCTTGCATGGCATTTCTGCTTTTATATGTGGCTAGTAGCTATAAAGTTTGCCATCTTGCTTATTAAATCTAACTAACACCTCCCTGGAGATGCATAATCAAGTGATTTTGGCATGTGAAATAAAATACAGCAAATGTTATTGCTATGATTATTCAGCTGCCAGGATGTTTTACAGCGGTACTCAGATGATGGGTGACATAGGAAGCTCTGGGGTAAATAAAATGAGTTTTTGCAAACTTGTAAATGGTTCATTTAACCTTATTCTTTAGGGAGAGAGAAGAAAGCCTTCACCTTTCTCCCTCTTGAAAGAATGAATGTTAAAATACCCTGCCAGATTTTGCATTCAACGGTTCAGGAAATGTGTTTTTCTTTTTATTTATATATTTGACTTTTTCATAAAATATATTTCTTCCTAGCCTCTGGACACATTCACAGAGATAAGAGAAAATAAAAATATTGAAGTATTTTATTGTCTTTTACAGCTCTTACGCTTGCTAGAATGTTAGCTTTGTGAAGATGAGATCTGTATGTATATTCTTCAAGGCACTGTTGCCAGCAACCTGAACAGTACTTTGCCTAGAGTAGTTGCTTGAGAATTCTTTAATAAAATAATTCTTGTGAAATTGGTTGTCATTCTTATGCCAAGTGACTATTTTAATAAAGCAGTCTTCATTGTAAGCATGTTTTAAATAGGATGGAGGGAAGGACAAATATTCAGATATAGGTATGAGGCTTTTGTCACAGCACCTTGTAGAAAACAAAAACATTTTAAAGAGTGAAATAAAAATTGCAGTGCTCTGGGCAGCCATGGTGGCTCAGCGGTTTAGTGCCGCCTTCAGCCCGGGGCCTGATCCTGGGGTCCTGGAATCGAGTCTCAAGTCGGGCTCCCTGCGTGGAGCTTGCTTCTCCCTCTGTGTCTCTACCTCTCTCTCTCTCTCTCTCTCTCTCTCTCTCTCTCTCTCTCTCACTGTGTGTGTCTCTCATGAAAAAATAAATAAAATATTTTTTTAAAAATTGGAAATATCAGAGAGGGAGACAGAACATTAGAGACTCCTAACTCTGAGAAACGAATAAGGGGTGGTGGAAAGGGAGGTGGGTGGGGGGTGAGGGTGACTGGGTGGCGGGCACTGAGGGAGGCACTTGATGGGATGAGCACTGGGTGTTATGCTAAATGTTGGCAAATTGAACTCCAATAAAAAAAAAAAATTGGAGTGCCCAAAATGGATGCTTGTAGTTAACTTATAAAATATTTTTTAGCCTTTACTATGATGATTTAGGTAGACCTACTGACATAAAAGAATGCTAAGGATAGTTTTGATTGAGGAAAGGTATTGATAGAATGATATACCACATTTTTTGTTTTGAGATGATGTGGTATGGATAGTTTTATTTCTTTGCCTTGGATTATTTATGTATAAGATTTATATTTTAAAAATATTTTTTAAAAATAAAACTTTTTACATGATATTGATTAGAAAAGGTTTTCCATCAGAAGAACAGTCTATCTTTTTAATCTGTTGTAAATACGGTTTTTGCAATTGACACCGTCCCACACCAATTTCCCCCTAAACATTTTATTGACATATACCTTGTTAGACTACCCTACTACTCAGAGCTTCTAAATATTTAGGTGCTAATAATCAGTCCTATATGTATATTTAGGATAGCTCTTATTGGAAAACTCTCTTTGAACACATGAGAAATGTCTTGGAAAAATGACCTTCAATTGTCCAGTCTAAAAAAAAAAAATGTCTTAAATTCTTTCTCTCTTCCTATCTAAAACCACCCCATTCTTCACAATGGTGTTTGTATAAAATCCACATTGATTCTAAGGGGGGAAAGGGGAAATTAGCTATTGTTTGGCATAAAAATACTTATGTGTTATGAAAAATTTCTTAAATATGTGTTTTCATCATCAGAAGATATAGAAAGATTAATTTAGGTACAAATTTTTTTCTGGTGGCAGAAATCAAATGTGACCTTTATTATTAGTTATATTCATTAAAAATTCAATTTCACATTGAATGCTGAGGTTGTGGGGCATATGAGGACAAATATATCCTCATCCTTGTTTCTGATCTACTCTTATACTTCCTCCAGCCCTGGGAACCACCATTCCATTCTCTGTCTTTGAGTTTGACTCTCTTATACAGTTCATATAAGTGGAGTCATGCAGCATTTGTCCTTCTGTGCCTGGTTTGTTTCACCCAGCATAATGTCCTCCAGATTCATCTATGATGTTGCATATGGTAGGATCTCTTTCTTTTTTAGCACTGAATAATATTTTATTTTACGTTTTTTTAATTCACCCATCTGTCGATAAACATGTAAGTTGTTCAATGTCTTGTCTATTGTGAATAATGCTGCAATGAATACAAGAGAGAATATATCTCTTTGGGTCCTGATTTCAATTGTTTTTGATACATACTACCCATAATTAGGATAGCTGGGTCATATGGTCATTCTATTTTTAAATTTTTGATAAATTGCTATATTGTTTTCTGTAGAAACTGCACCATTTTACATACCCACCAATGGTTCACAAGTTCCAATTTCTCTATATCCTCACCAGCACTTATTATTTTTGGTTTTTGTTTTGATAATAGCCGCCCTAACACATGTGAGATGCTATCTCATTGTGGTTTTGATTTGCATTTCCCTGATGATGAGTGATGCTGAGCATCCATTCATATATCTGTTGGCCATCTGTATGTCTTCTCTGGAGAAATGTCTATTCAAGTCCTTTGCCTATTTTTAGTTTCTTTTGCTATTGAGTTTGTTATATATTTTGGACCTTAACCCCTTACCAGGTACATGATTTCCAAATATGTCCTCCTATTCCATAGGTTACTTTTTTTCTTATATTGTTTCCTTGCTGTGCTGAATCTTTTTAGTTTTATGTAGGCCTACTTGTTTGTTTTTTGCAGTTCTTGCTTATACTTTTGGTATCCTCGCCAATAAATCATTGCCTAGATAGTTGTAGGCATGTAGGCAAGTTGTATCCCCATGTTTTCTTTTAAGATAATCATGCTTTTAGTCAATAAATGTTAATTGAGTGATTTGATATCAATTCTGTCCTTACTGAGTCACATGTGGTAGGTATGGAAAGAGCATTGTTATTTGACCCATACTGCTCAAGGTCATGTAGGATTTAATGAGATGCTGTCTGTAAGACGGTTCTGTAATCTGTGAAATGTTACCTCAACACCACCCTGAAACTAAACTGTTTGCTTTGTTGAAAAGAAAGATAGATAGCTTGGCTTGAGGATGCTGTTAATGGCTGTTGCTCATTAACATTATGTTCATGAGAGTTTCTTGATAGCAAATTAAATCAGCTACCAAGCACAAGAAGCCTCCTCCTACCCCTCCTCAGTCATGCCCTATCTCTCCACTCCTTGGTTTTTATTCCCACACCTTTCATTATTTGTTGTTTCTTATTTATTCTTTTGCTATTCCTGTTTCTCTGAATTATAATGTGGCCACCACATGAGTAGCGACCCTGTGGCTCACATTAAATGACACATCCTCAGTTCCCAAAGCAATCATGGCTACAGAGTAGGCACCTCATTTGGTAATTACGGAATATGCCAACAGGTACAGAAATATATAGACATGAGTTTTCAGGGCACTAAGAAGATATGAAGGAAGAGATTCTTATTTCTGTTTTCCAGATAAGATTCAAAGAGATTGAGTAACTTGCTCAGTTAGGAAACTACCTTGACTCCAAATTCCATCTCTTCTTTGTCAATACATCATGGGTAGTTCTCCCCTTGAGTAGTATATTAGTCTGCTAGGGCTTCCATAATGAAGAACCACAGACTAAGCCACTTTAAAAAGAAAACAAAACAAATGTATTTTCTCAATGTTGTGGAGGCCACAAGTCCAAGACCAATGTGTCAACAGGTTGACTTTTTCCAGAGATTTCTCTCTGGTTTATAGATGGTCATCTTCTCCCTATGTCTTCACCAGTGTCTTCTCTCTATAACTGTCTCTGTCCAAACCTCC
Organism: Canis lupus dingo; assembly: GCF_003254725.2. Lineage (NCBI taxonomy): Eukaryota > Metazoa > Chordata > Mammalia > Carnivora > Canidae > Canis > Canis lupus. The sequence goes on from NC_064253.1 coordinate 69,427,797, forward strand.
TCTTGTTATAAGGACACCAGTCATAATGGATTAGAGTCCACCATAATGACCTCATTTTTACCTTAATTATCTCTTAGGCTATATCCGAGTGCAGGGACATTCTGACATACAGGGAGGTAAGGCTTTAATAAATGAATGGGAGGTACAATGCAATCCACAACAGGTGCTGATGTGAAATATTATTTAAGAACTCTTTAATAGTCCTGATCTATCACTAATATAACTTACATGCTGATATCTGAACATTTTTAAAAACTTTCTGAAAGCATGAGCACCCATGGCTCTTGTACCTATCATCTGAGTATCCTGGAAGGATCTCCTTTTTAAAATGGAGCCAACTCTTTCCTTCCCTTAAAAATGCTACTGATCACACCTGCTTTATGCCAGACATTGTCCTGATTAAGGGTCCACAAGAATTAATAAGCAGGCAGAGCACTGTTTTCAGGGAGTATCCAGTCTAGAAGAGGAAGCAGGAAAGTCCACAGAGAAGGACTATACAGGGTTTTCTCTGCTGTAACAAAAAGAAACTTGAAACTCTATTGGAGCATAGAAGGGCAGCCAACATGGACTCATGGTGAGGCAAGCATTTCAGAGGAGTGTAATTCCTTAAGGGTTTTGAAAGGCAAGTAGCAGGTAGGAAGGCAAGGGTGGATAGGGGTAAGTATAGTGGACTGAATAGTGACCCCCTCCCCCAGAAAAAAAAAAAAGAGATTCCCACTGGCACCTCAGAATTTGACCTTATTTAGGAGAAGAGTCTTTGCAGATAAAATTAAGGTAAGCATCTCAAGATGAGATTGTCCTCAATTAGGTTGATCATTAAAACCAATGACAAGTGTCCTTGTAAGAGAAAAAGGGAAGATAGAGACAACAAAAGGAAAGGCCATGTGAAGTCAGTGCAGGGAGATTGGAGTGATTTGTCTACAAGCCAAGGAACACCAAGAATTGCTGATAGTGACTAGAGGCTACAAGAGAGGCAGGAAAGGATCCTCCCTAAAAGCCTCCAGAAGGTACCAACCCTGCCAACAGCTTGAGTTTACACTTCTGGATTCCTAAAATATGAGAAAAATAAATTTATGTTGTTTAAAGCAACACAATTTTATGATAACTTGTTACAGCAGCCCAAGGAATAGCAATGAAAAGTCTTGGTGGGAAGAATCTTGGTAGGGAATTATAAGTAGTCCAGGGTGACAGAGCTCAGTGCAGCTCAGTGGGCCCCTACAAAATAAGTAGGTCCATATCTTGATGGGAAAGTCATGTGGAATAAGTCACTTTCACTTTTGGAGGGTCTTTACTTCCTTTTCACTAAGATGAGATGGTTGGACTCGACATTAAGAACTCTTTAAAATAATAACAAAGTCAGATAAATAAATTTCCATGGTTTTTCTTTGTCCCCAGAAAAAGCATACCAAAAAGTCCAAAATAAGTTAAGACCTAAATTCTTACTAAGAAAAAAAAAAACAATATCTGAGGCCTCTTGCCTTTCTTTCCTTTTCCTTCCATCCATACTTTCTACTCCACCCAGATCTTCATTAAGCCAAGCACTGGCTATAACAAGATGAAGGGTAGAAGGCTTCAATGTGAACAAGCCCTGCTGGAATCACATTTTCAGTTTTACAGTGGCTCTTGGAAGCTATCTCAGTTTCCTCCCCAATTCATTCTGCTGGACTGCCAGACCATGGGGAGGAATAGCACACCATCACTGACTTGAAGGAGCTCAGAGTCTGGTAGGGCAGACAGGCACAGAAGAGAAGGTTGCAACCAAAAGGCATACACATGGGAACAAAGAGTGACATAGAAGGGGCAGGAGAAATCCAAGAAAGCTTCCCAGGAGAGGGGACCCCTGGAGCTTGAAGCAGGGTGGTGACTTATAGCAGCATCCAAGCAGGTGCCTTTAACAAGAAGACACAGTCACATGTAGAAAATGGGAGACAGAAAGAGTGTGAATTTTTCATGACTTCACTGGCCATTGGAGACTTTCTGACAACTTCCACTATCTGATCCAGTTCTTGGATTTCTAGGAGACATCTTCTAAATATATCGCCCTTGTTAGTTTTCATCTTTTTTCATGTAGAACTCACGATACAACCACAGGCTTTCCTTACTCAATCCCTAGTTTGGTCCTCCTACACTATTAATGAGGACACTCTTTGTTCCCAGGGACAGAAAACCAACTTGAATTAGTTTATGCAAAAGGAGAGAGATGCTTGTTTGTTTTTGTCTGATGTAACTGAGAAGGACAGAAGTTGAACTGGAAAAACTAGAAGAATGGTTTCTCCATGAAGCCACTGGCAGCTTTCAGGATCAAACCTTCTCAAGAAAAGAAAGGGAGGGTTTTTTCCCCTCCTGGTTTCAGTTGAAAAAAAAAAATGCAGTCAAGAACCCTGACTGGCTCAGCATAAGCCATGTCATTGTGTTGTGGGGTGTTTCCTCTAGAGCATGTACTGTTGTGGGGAGGAAAGGTGGAAGCTTGGAGAAAGGAGGAATGTCAGGTAGCCACATAAAGGAGGCCAGTATAGACACAGACTGGGATGATTATAGTGAGCTGGGAAACCATCCTAATTTGTGTCACTGTACTGTTCCTACTCCCACCCACAGCCAGCCTCTCTCCTTTTCCTTCTGACAGTGTAGTCTGTGTCTATAGGCTGTAAATCCTGGCTACAATCTTGAACATGGACCTTGAGATCAGGCTTAACCATAGTTACTAATCTGGAATGCTAGGAGAATAATAACTTTGCAATACACAAAACGATGTCAGAAGCCCATGAACATTTTAATACGTTGAGTCTTCACACAGAGCTTGTTGCTAAGTCCCAGGAACCTTACTGAAACACAACCTTAATGAGCATGGAAAGCTGACTTTGTGGCCCACAATGAATCAAGAGAAGACAACCAGAGATGCAGGTGAAGAACTAGTGGGGGGAGGGCATTGCTTGGAGGCGGGCAGGGACAAGGGAAGAAAGGAGGAAACCAAGAGAAACATCAGATCCCTTTAATGGAAAAGTGAGATCCTCAGAGCATCCCTAGGTGGCCAGGAGACCTTTCCTCTCCCTTCAAGGTAGAACACTAGTGATGCTGGCCAGGTTCACAATTACTGAAGGAACACCTAAGGAATCTCTTTGACTAGAGAATAGGATCATTGGTGGCTCTGATGGTACCCCCACCTACACAGCAAGAGATGAAAGTCAGAGATGCCTTCTCTGGAGGGTAACCCAAGGGCACACTGGCCTGCACTTGAGTTCAGACCAGGTTTTTGGAGTCAGATGGGCATGTGTAGATATTTTTAAGCTACAAGACTCACTGTCACCAAAAGAGCCAAACACCTGAGCCTTTCTTCCAGTTTTCCAAAGGCACACGTCAGTGTACAGGTTTGAGTGAGGAGTATGTTCCCTTGGCCCTCAGCCCAGGCCCCTCTACGGCTGTGCCAGAGGTGGGGATGCGTGGGAGGACACAGCTCATTGTGGCAAACCTCAGCTCCCCGGCATGTCTGGCTCTGGCAACCACCAAAGGTTAAAATAATTTTAATAAAGTCTTAATGAACAGCTCAAAGCCTCAGAGTTATTCCTAGGTCAATGGAGTTTAAGGCAAAATTCTGGGATCTATCCATTTTGGTACAGCCATTTACCGTCATGGTTCATGTCAACCATTCACCCACGAAACATTTCCAGATCACTGAATTTAATATTAATAGTAAGTATAATAATGTTCACCATATGCCAAAGTGCAAAGCACTTTGCAGACATTATCTTATTTAGTCCCCAAAGCAATACTGTGAGGGTGTTACTGTCCCTGTTTTATAGATGAGCAAACCGAGACTTGGTAAAGTTAACTAACCTTCCCCCACTGACCTAGAGGGTAAATGTCAGAGAGTGGTCTCAAATCCAAGTCGCTCCAACTCCAAGTCCCTGTGTGTTTTAATTGCTATATAATATGTAGTCCTTACATCTGAGTCTGGCCTCATGTTAATTACAGGAACTCAGAGACAAATAAACTCATATTTCTATCCTCAAATTGCTCACAGACTGATAGGCTAGATTAGTAAATAAAAAATAATAGTATACTAGCATAGGAATAATGTCCTAAGACCAACATGGAGAGACTGTGAAAACACTGAGGAAGGGCAATTACCCCAATCTGAGGAATCCAAGTTTTCCTGGTGGGGGTGACTGTGATTGGGGCTTTGAAGGATGAAGAAGAGTAAGTTGTTTGCACAAAACAAGAATGGAGTGATCAAGGGATAAAGAATCAAGAATTTGGTGTAGTTAGGGAACTTCCAAGTAGTGCAGTGAATTTACATTAAGCAACAGGAAGCCATTCGAGGAATTTATTTAGGGAGAGCTCAAAGCTGCATGGTTGGAAGTTCACTCTGGCAGCACTGTGGGCCATGAGTTGACAGAGAGCTGAGACTCCCATTAGGAACCGGGCACAGGGCATACTCCATGTCCTTGGGCATCTCTGGGCACACAGCCTGGGTGAGAACTGATGCACAGGGCCAGCATTTAGGTCACAACCCACTGTTTTCCAGGTGTGTGTTTGCACCTCAGAGGGTGCGACTGGTCTCCTGTAGATCCCTGCGATGGTATTCAGGCATCGAAACTGAAGAAAATATACCATAGTTTTGTTTTTTGGGTTTTGTGTGTGTGTGTGTGTGTGTGTGGTTGCAGCTGATTGAAACCATATTTGACAGAGTGTAAGGAGGAAAATACCCCTTTATTTGAAGGCAGCGTGTCAGAAGGGAGGTGAAAGATTAGGTGCCTTTGTCTGTACTATGATATCCCGTGCTGATCCAGAATCTGGCCTGTTGGAATTTTTCCTGGTGCTGAGAATATAAGGAACTATCCTTGGGAGTCATGGGAAGTCTCTCCCCCAAGCCCTTCCCACCTCTGGTAGGACAGTTAAGCTCCCTGCCTCTGCCCGGGAGCTGAGCCCACGTCCTCTTCCCACACTCCCATGACTGTGGCAGTTTCACATCCAGCTTTGCCTCCAATGGGGGAAGAAATAAAGTAAATCACTGTGATTGATTTACAAGAAAAGAAAGTTTAAAGGAACCATCTATGTAGTCTCTCGCTGGACAAAGACTTAAGGGAAACAACATGAAAGTGTACAGGTCTGGGAGATGGTGGGGAAGGTAGGACAGGTGACTGGAGATGCCAAATTCAAAGAAAAAAAGAGAGAAATGAACCGGTACTCCGTGTCTGCAGAAGATGGATTTTATGTATGTTATTCTATTAGTCCTCCTGGTATTCTTACGAGTTGATGCCTTTTATGGGGGTGAAAGCTGACATTCAGAGGCATTAAATTATTTGTCCCCCCAATAAGGTAGCTATTATATGACAGGTGTGTTTAGAACTCCCCATATCTGATTCTTGAACTTACCACATGAGTAGGGAATCTGTACTTTTTGAGGCCGGCTAACGAGCTGTAGATAATTTGGCAAGTCAGATTTCAAAACTTTAATATCACTCTACTTATGAAACCAGGATTTGAATCCTTATTCTGTGTTCAACCAAAGAAAATAGAAATGTCATTGAGGAATCATGTCAAGAGGGGGGGAAAATCATCCTTCCCAAAGACTCTCTATTCCCAAACAATGAAAAACAGGTTAGACATCATCAAGTCTCATCTTTTGGAAGAGGAAGTGTGATATGGGGGGGGCGGGGCAGGGGGGGGAGTGGATATTACATTGGCCTGAGTTGAAATCATATCACGTCCCATTTTCAAACTGGGCGATCTTGATCATGTTATGTGTCTGTTTTTCTCTCTCTCAGCTCAATGATTTCATCTATAAATGGAGATCATATTTCCTGCCTCATGAGCTGGCCACCAGAATTAAATGAGATAGTTTTGTAAAGGAGAAGTGCCTGGTACAGGGCCTGGCATATAGCAGCTAGTGAGTAAATGCCTGGTGTCTTTCAGTTGTCATCATATTGTCACAGCTACTATTAGCCCTATTTCCAGGGCTACTCTTGTTGCTGCATCTGAAGTCCTTTGCCTGTAATAAAGAAATTCCCTGATTGCTTCTAATGGAAATTGAATGGCTAGCTCTGTCTTTGATTCTCCCCTCCCCCACACCCATTTGGCTTTTTTCCATGGAAACAGAAGGAGACCATCAGAGAAGAAATACACACACACATACACACACACACACAAATGCTTGACAGGCAAAATGGTGGAATGCATCTGCCAAAAATCTACAACTTTATTCCAGGGGCAAACATGTGACTTTACTTTCGCCCACCAGGATGGACTTGTGCTGTCACAGCAAAAATTGATCTTCTGTTTGTGGGAAATTATACACAAGTTCCCTCTTGTCTGTACTGGGGAAAATTCAAGTCCAAATCCTTGCTCACAGATTCTGGCAAAGGTTTCCTGCTTCGTATCTGCTGATTGTGTTTCCACGCAAGGCTTTCCTGAGCACCTACTTACTGTGTACCAGGCATGGGAATGTCACTGAGCAAAAGCCTGTGTGACCCCTGCCTTTGGGAACCTTATAATCTGGTTGTGGGGAGAAGGAGAAGATTAAATGGATCCAGGGCTAATATGAAAATGGGACTAGAGAGGATGCCTGGGGGGCTCAGTCAGTTAAGTGTCTGCCTTCAGCTCAGGTCATGATCCTAGGGTTCTGGGATCAAGCCCTGTGTCGGGCTCCAGAGCCTGCTTCTCCCTCTCTTCCCTGCTTGTGCTCTTTCTCACTATCTTTGTCACTATCTCTGTCTCTCTCTCATATAAATAAATAAAATCTTCAAAAAAAAAAAAGAAAGAAAGAAAATGAGACTAAAGCTGAGGATGAGCAAGACAAGTAGGCCTTGAGTAGGTAATAGGACAGAGAAGTGTGTCAGCCACAAGAAACCATCTACCCTTTGCTCCCATTGTAAGAAATGTGAGACAGCCAAGAAAATAAAGGATGGACAAACTAAGGAGAAGGAACCTGAGTTAGAAGTTGGATTCAGGCTTTGATGTTGGATCTGGGGCCCAAACCCAACATTGTTACTTGCAGTTTAACTCAATCTCTCTGAACCTCAGATTTCTGATCTGATAAATGGGAATAATCCTGCTCTCCCTGTCTGCACAGCTCTCTACACCTTTGCTCCTTGGTTAATTTCCTTACACCTATAAGGTTTAATTTTTATAAAAAAAATTATTTATTTATTTGAGAGATAGAAAGTGGTGGAGGAAGGGCAGAGGTGAGGAGAGAGAGAGACTCCCAAGCAGATTCCCTGCTGAATGCAGAGCCTGACCTGGGACTCCATCTCACAACCCTGAGATCATGGCCTGAGCCAAAACCAAGAGTCCTACATGCAACTGACTGAGCCACCCAGGTACCTCCCTGTCAGGTTTTATTTTAAATGCTTCTTCCTTGGGAAAGAATGCTTTCCCCCATTTACCTCAAATACAGTTTTATGTAGAGAACTGTCTGGTGTCTGTGGTACTCAACATTATGTTGGGGACTGTGGGGACCAGGGACCATGCCTACCTTGGTTATCACTTGTACTCCTGAGTTTGGGTATATGGTTAGGCCTCAATAAATTTAAGTTTGGAATAAAGTTGAATAAAGCCCTTAACAAATGCCCAGCATGTATCAGGCCTTTGGCAAATGGAGCTTATAGACACACATTGTTTGATGTCAGTGGTACAGAATAAATTTATGTAATGAAAATCACTATTAATAATAACTAAACTTAACCCCAACTTAGGTTTATGATGATGGCCCCTGTGCTCCCTTGCACTTCCCAAATTTTTTGCCTTTGTCACCTTCTCAGAGGCAAATATGATCTGAACTTTCATCATTTTTACTGTGCTGTCCCATCTATCACTGTCTGACCTTACTCTGCTGAGTGGACCCTGAGATCCATGAACACCCTGTTTGTTCCAGTGCTCCAAGTGCCTGGTTCAGTAACCTTGTGGGATAGAACCTGAGTTACCCAAACTCACCATTGATTGGAAACTATTATAACCCAGCACTAGGCTACCACTTACACTTTCCAAAATATTCATATTCACCCTTTCACCCAACCCTTGTATTGTACCCATTGTGTTGCTAGAAGAGCTGAGATTCATCAATGAAAGCAGAGTGCCCATATCAAATCCCACTGCCATTGATTTAAATCAGGGTGCTCAAATGAAATGCCTTTGGAGGTCAGGCAGGTAACTTGATGGAATACAGTGTGCTGGGAGGGGACTGGGGGACCCATGTTGCAAGAAGAGACATTCCCATTAATTGCTAGCAGGGTAGTATTGCCAGATACTCCATTAAAAAACAATAACAACAAGGAGAAATCTGGATTTTTCTATGAATCTCACCACTTTTCAATGTTGGCATCTAACTCAAATTCTTTTAAAACACATTGTAGTCCAAACAAAACACAGCCACAAGTCAAATTCAGCCCATGGACCACCAATTTTACAAGCTATGATTTAAACTTTAAAATCTACAAAAATGTTTACATTGCCCTTCTCAGCAGGTAGAAACTCAGAGCCTTGGATCTTGAGAGTGGCTCCTAGGTATAATCCACTGACTAGCGAAATGAGAATGGAATGTCGTGGGCATTTTAATGCCCTGACTTGGAAAAATTAAAAACATGTTACACTCCACTCCTAATTTTCTTAAATTGTGCTGGTGCATGAAATCCAGAAGTCTGGAAACAAATGATTTAGCACAACCCCCCACATTTTATGGGGAAAAAAAAAAGTAGTCCAAGATCCTGATGGCCATTAACTGTATGAGCCCAAAGATCAAGGTCAGGAGCCCTGGCCTCTTGTGTAAGACATTTCTGAACATATTCATGACTATCTACTTCCTACCTCTGCCAACAAAACTGTCACCTCCTTAAGGGCAGGAAACCTCTCCTCCTTGCCCAGTGTTATCACACAGTAGGGGATCTGTCAGTGCTTGAAGCACACATGCCTTCCCTTCTGTGAAGTCTTTGCTTCCGTGATCAAAATTTTACTGAAAACCCACATCATCTACAAGGATTCTCAAATCCCATCAGTTAAAATTAGTTTTCTCTGTCCTGAACTCCTATGAAGCATTCATGCCTCTTCATTATAACTTCAGCCTTGTGCTAGAGGTACCATTGATTTGTCTGTTCCCACAGAAAGATTGTGAGCCAGTGGTGGGAAGAATTCATGTCTCACTCCATTCTGCATCCCTCCCACTTGGAAAAGCTCAGAACCTTGTCTGGGGAAGGTATGTAACACTATCTATTGCACTTCCTTCCTTACACTGGCCTAACAGAGTGCTAGCACATAGTGGGTGCTTAATAAGGTCTTTTGGGGGTGCCTAGGTGGTGCAGTCAGTTAAGTCTCGGACTCTTGGTTTCGGCGCAGGTCATGATATCAAGGTCTTGAGATCAAGCCCCACATTGAGCTCCATGCTCACTCAGCTTGGAGTCTGCTTGATATTCTCTCCCCCTCTCCCTCTGCCTCCCCACTCATGTGTCTTTATCTCTCAAATAAATAAATAAATAAATCTTAAACAAAAAATAATCTTTTGATTGCTGTTCTCTTTTAGAAGCTAACACAATGCTCAGAACATGATAGTCACTCAATACAATTTTTTAAATGAATAAATGGAAAAAGACCCACAGATCCCTTTCTTGAGAAGCTCCAGGGAATTTCCAGAGACTTCAAATTCAATGCAAATACCCTCATTGTCAGGTTTGAAGGGGAGTTTGCTGCTAGGCAGTCTCTTTATCGTTGTTGTAGACAGAGCCGGTACTAGGATGAGGCAATGAAGGGGTCTGAGGTAGGAACTGAAGAAAGCACCCATTCATGGCACCATACAAGCTCCAATGGAGCCCTTGTGGTAATGGAGTGAGGCTTCACTTGCCTTGAACTCCCTACTCCCAGCCTGGGTCTAAGGTATGTTGTTGGCTTCAAGATCAATCAGCAAGGACGTCCACAACAAAGTACCATAGACTGTGCAGCTCGAGCAATAGAAAATGTATTTTCTCACACTTCTGGAGGCTGAAAGTCTAAGATCACAGTGTCTGCAGATTTAGTTTCTCCTGAGGCCTCTCTCCTTGGTTGTAGATGGTTGCCTGCTTGCTATGTCTTCACACAGTTGTATGTTGGTTTGTGTGTTTTCTGTGTCTTTTCTTTTTTTTAGAAAAACACCAGCCATACTAGATTTGGATCTGCCTCTATCACCTTTGGTCCAAAGACTGTCACATTCTGAGATTCTAGGGCTGAGAACTTCAACCCATGAATTGGACAGGGGGCACAATTCAGCCCATAATAACCCTCCAAGCACCACAGTTAACAAGTTGTTTGATCTCTTTGAGATGTTTCTACCTCAGGAAATTGGCAACTATAATAAAATGATTCACTATCCATTAAAAAAAAAGTTACATGGACTTTCATGTAACTATACAGTACTTATTCCTACAAGAAATAGCAAAATCCTCTCTTGCTGCCATAATCCCTGTACTACAACAGCATCTTCTCCCTCATCCATCCCTTACCTACAGCATCAGGCAAAGGAGATTTACTATGTACTAGACATCTTTGGTTATGATATATGATGTGTGTGTGTGTTATGAACAGAGAGGGAAAAAAGGAGAGAGGCCCACAATCATTTATGTTCCCCATAAAGTATGGCTACAGACAGTACCTAGGTTTAAGTGCTCATAAATTCTTATGAAAATGATTTAAATTATAACAACTCCAGAAATAACTTTAACTGCAGGATGACCAAATGTTTAATTCACTGGTGGAGGTTGTCTGTGGATCCTGGCAGTTCGAAAGAGACAGAACTATTTACTTGGATCATTTTTAACTTCAACAATGCTAACTATGCTAAAAAATACTTTTTAAGTGTAAGGACAGAACAGAGAACACTTTGAAGTTAAAGATTTATAGCTCTGTGTAGTTCAGAATATTCCAGAAATGTACTGGTATGCTTCTTAGGACATGCATATTCCTTTAGCAGTTGGAATATTTCTTGGAGTTCCAGTGGTCCTGCTGCATTTTGGCAGGAAAGATGGATTGGGAGAGAAGCTAAGGCAGTGTGAGGTAAGAGTAACGGCAAAGAGGGGGAGATATTAGTTGAGTAAAGAACACTGCAGCCTACTGAAGCTAGTAGGGACTACCAAATAGCTTGCCTGCAGAGTGAAGCCTGTCATGAGAGCATCATGGAGACATGCCTTCCATGTGACCAAACCATACAGACTCCTAGCCTCACAACTTTGCTTGCATATTTTCTCAGTCTTTGAATTGTTGTGCTACATGCTGAGTGATTTTCGAAGATTTATTTTCTGTTTTACCATTTCTTTCTTCAGTTGCGTCTAAATACCTGCTTAAAACTTGCTACTGGCTTTATACATTCAGATTATGTTTAATTGTCAGACTCTAAATTCCCCTTTGAAAAATTCTTTTGCTTTTATAATGCTAAATATAAACACTATGATCAAATGCTATGATGTGTAATTATACATGTGTCTATGCATATATTCCCAAGTATGTATATAGACATATATACATACATATTCCCATGTACTCTATGGGATTCATAATTATGTATGTGTGTATATACTTAAATTCAGACTGTTTGATTACCACATGTAGTCAGGGGTTCTACCTCCTTGTTTGATGTCCTTTATAGTGAGTGTTTTCTGCACATGATTTTTAATATGTCATCCTCTATGGAGATTTGTTTTTCGGTACAAGGGGAGAATTCAAACGGTTGTTTTAAGGGCATTATGGGTCAAACTTAGTTTTGCTTTAAATTTCCAACAACAATCTAAAGGAGGGCAATCCATAATGCTTATCAGGTTTCTGAGGTGGAGAATGGATAGCAAGCTTAGTTAATACACTGGGATAGAGTTGAGTCACAGAAGATCCATTGGGTCAAGTTCAACAAAATATGAATCAACAAAAATACTCCAGTCTAGCTGTGAAAAGCTGCCTACTTTTACAGTTTACTAACTCATCAAAATGGCTTTTCTTCCTTTGGAGTTCAGCACTCGTTTCCCTGGTCAGCCCCTCACCTTCCAGTACAAAGCTGCTGCTGACACTTCAGGTCTAAGTTCAATGCCATTTGCATTGGACAGTCTTCCCTCATCAACCTCCTCAAGATTGGAATGGATGTCTTTCATTACACCCTAGTACAGTAGGTCCTATACTTTCCTCCATCTTGGGGTTCATAATACTCACTGATCCTTTCTGTCTCTTCTATTATTCAGGAATTTCACTATTAGATAAAATTCTTAAGGCTAAAGATTATGTTTTTAAATGATAATTCAAACAAACCACCATATTGAGCACTCACTATATACCAAAAGGCTAAAGCAATATTTTCACATAAATTTTATCTTTTATTATTCACAACAAACTTGAGAAGTTTTGCATATTTATCTCCACATCAAAGATGATTAAAAGGAGGCTCAGAAAGGAAAAGAAATTTTCTTAATAGATGTCAACTAATAAATGACAGAGATGGGATCCAAATAAAGGTCTGCCCTTCAGATTTGTATTATTAGTAATATCCTGTATTCTTAGGGGTACCTGTGTGGCTCAGTCACTTAAGCATCTGACTCTTGGTTTTGGCTCAGGTCATGATCTCAGGGTGGTGGGATCAAGCCTGGCATGGAGCCCTGCATCAGGCTCTGCACTCAGCATGAAGTCTGCTAGAGATTCTCTCCCTCTCCCTCCCCTTCTGCCTTTCCCGCTGCTCATGCTCTTCTCTCAAATAAATAAATAAATGAAAAAATTTTAAGTCTTATATTCTTTATTCCATATCTACATCCCCAGTATCTCTGGAGTAGGTGTAAAATGCACATTTTACAGTAAATCTATGTGAATTCCCGGGTGCTGAAATAACAAAACTTTCCAAAGGGGAAAGAACACAGGGGAACTACAATGTTCTGGTTATATACTTCTGCATGTGAAACTACCCCCAAGCCTTAAAAAAAACCTTTTCTATTATTTCTCATCATTTTGTAGATCAAAAATTTTGTAGAGCTCAACTGGGAAATCCTTCCACATGTGGCATCACCTAGGGTCACTTGATGGTATTCAAGTGATGGCTGGTCTGATCTGCAGAACAAGTTGGTGGGAATTCTGAAGATTGGGCTCTACTAGGTTCCTCTCCCTTTCTTTGTGAAGTCTCAAGTCTTTTCTATCTGATCTCTCCTGCAGAGTAGTTAAACTTCTTACATGCAGCTCAGAGATTCAAGAGACCAAGGCAGAAGCTGACAATTGTCTTCAAGGCTTGGCTTAGAACTAGTACAACTTTACTTCTACCTTATCCCATTGGTCAAAGCAGTCACATACCATTCCATATTCCAGGGGAGGGAAAAACACACTGTGTCTTGGTTGGAAGAGGGAAACACACTGTGTCTTGTTTGGAGGAATGTCAAAGAATGTGTGGCCATCTTTATTTACTACATAGAATGAGTTCAATGACAAAAGTGGTATTGGGCAGTTAAAAAAAAAGGGGGGGGGAGCTTGAATTAATAGTATACAGTGCTTATCTCTGAGCTAAATCAGGTCATTTATTATCCTCTCTCACAAACCCTGATTTTTTCTTGTCCTGTCCTCATAATAGACTCTATTTTTTTCTCATACTAGACTCTATAATGTTTTACTTGAGATTGCTTGCCTAAAGTCTGGTTCCTGTGCTAGACTGTTAGTTCCATTAGGGCAGGGATCATTTCTGTTCTGTATACCACTGTACACCTAGCATTCAACACAGGGACATGCACACAGTGGGAACTCAAGAAATACTTGTTAGATGGATGGATGGGCAGGTAAATGGGAAGAATTTACAGATGGGTCTTCTACCCACTGGACTAAGTGACTAGAGCTCAATTCCCCCTTTCTCAAAAATTATCTTCGAGGTTTCTTAAAGACCCAACGTTCCGTAATTCACCAGCTTAGGGATATAAGATGACTGTAAAAAAAAAAAAAAAAAAAAAAAAAAAAAAAAGCATGTGCCAATGTCTGGATAAGGCTGCCAAGAAAACTAATGGGATCTCAGGCTCTTATGAATGAGAATGCCAAGTCCAGGACAGAGTCCACTGTTCAATGTTCTGAACTCTAACTGGAAACCACCTCTGCTTCTGACCACAGCACTTTTTAGAAAGATATTAACAAATTGGAAACTACCTGGGGGTCACTGTATGGTGGGTGATGGGCCTGGATGTCATAGAGAGGTTGAAGAAACTGAGAATAGTTTGGCAAAGGGGGGGGAAATAAAACCTTAAGGCTCATCATAAATGTATTTAATTGTTCAAGTTGCAATCGCAAGGCAAAAGTGGATTTGTTCTCTGTGAACCCCAGAGGACTATTACTGGTGAATAAAAGTTACATGAAAGAAAATTTCTGCCCAACAGAAATTTCTAACCAGGGAGCTGCCTGATAAATGCTATAATGTTTGGAGAAAGTTGTGAGTTCTCTAACACCAAAAATATTCAAGGAAAGACTCTCCATGTCTAAATATGGATGTAGAAAAAAAGAATCAAAGCACAACTAATAATGGACCGGATGACCTATATCGGCAAAGTACAAGGCTGGGTGGTATTTGTGGATTTGGAATCAGAGAACCAGAGTTCTAATTGCATCTCTAACATTTTGATGTGATGTCAGGCACATGACTTTACCTCTTCAAGAAGAGGCCTGTGAGAATTAATAGAAGAATCCATATAGTACCTAACACATCAAGTGGGACATAGTAGACTTCTATGGAATAAAAGGAAATACCCTTTTATTATTTCTATAGTATTATGACATGAAGAGGACAATGAATGTATCCTGAACATCTGCCTTAATCCAAGCTTTATAGATAGATGATAGATATCTCTGTATATATCTCCATATGTATATAAACTTCTTATCCTTTCATGACCCTATTAATGTAATTTGTTCTTAAAATTTCCTTTTTACAAATGAGGAAACTGAGACTTAGAGAGTAGAAACAACTCACCCAAAGTCACACACCTAATAAGTAGGTAAACAAAGGTCTAAATCCAGATATTATCACCTCAAGGTCCAATCTCTTCAAAAATAAGCTGAAATAGCCTTCTATAAATATGTCCTTTTATTCTAATGATCCCATTTTTTGTTAAGTGTTAAACAGACATTTCTCTTGTTTTCTCTGCTTGGCCAGGGCTGTGGGGGCCAGGAACTGTGTTTGTATGCTGTTCATACTCTGTATCTCTAGGCCAGTTCTAGGTACATAAGAGATCTCAGTATTTCTCACTGTTATTCTGCTGCAAATTTATTTCTGGAGAAAATGATTTCTTATAGTATTTATTTGGGGTTGCTGGATCCTAGACATTGAAAGAATGGAGTTCACATCCATAAATATTTTATTTCTTTGGGTGATCCTAAGCCCATCAACCTAACCTGAGTATTGAAATGGACCTCCTTCCAAGTTCGTTTGTTTGTGCTTCCAATTCAAAGCATGGGTAATTCAAGTTAATTTGAGGAACACAAGCTTATCTATTGCTAATTGTGAGACTTTGGGTGAGTTACTTAAGAGCACTCAGCCTCAGTTATCTCATTTATAAAGTATGCGTAATAAGTCCTATCTTACAACATTTTGTGATGATTAAATGAGATAACATAGCACAGGAAAAATGTGTTCAACAAAATGTCTCATTTTTCTTCTGCAAACATAATTATTCTTCTAGCCCCCTTAATAGTGTGAGTAAAAGCCTAGATGCTTAAATCTAGCCAAAAGAATAGGACATTTGTGATAAAGCCCCTTTCCAGCTTGAGATCTCAGAAACTTCTACTCACTAATTCTTCCCTAGTTACCATCCAGATGTAAAAAATGTTCAATGGTAGACTCTAAATTCCTAGAGGAGGTTTGAGGTGAAAGGTGCCACTCTGTGGGAAGAATGATGCTCCAGCCAAACTGGACTGTGGTAAGAACAGAAAATACAGCATATACAATAATTATGTGGAGATTGATTATTACAGCAACTAGTGTTACTCACCCTGACTTATACAACCAATAAATGCACCTGCCACATAATAAGCACCCCATAGTTGTTATGTCCTTACATCCCTTCTTATTTATTTAATACCACAATATACCAGAATAGAGAATATTTTCAAATAGGAATACCATTATAATTTACAAGGCTTCTCCTCTGTGTGCAAAAATATATACTTATTTGAATTTTATAACTCTAGAACTGGCAGAGAACTAGTACCTTAATTTTTCAGTCAAAGAAATTCAGAACAATCAGGAGGAAAAGAAAACTAGTCTTGTATGAGCATTGTCTGTAGGCTTGATAGCCAAGTAAGTGCTTCATTCAAAATTCTTCATATGTGATAATGCAGATAGTCAGTACTATTAAAACATTTCAGATGAAGACACTGATACTCAGAGAAGGCCCCCAGTTTGCATACTTGGTAAGTAATAAAGTTGGAAGTTTAACTTGAGCCAGCATGTCTCCATAATCTGAACACATGCACAGTCTAGCTTCTCAAAGGTCACACAACCAGACTTGCACTAAGCGCATAGAAGAGCAGAAAATTGTCGACACCTAATCCACATTGCCTGCCTCTACAGACACATGATCTTCTCTGTTGTAAGTGGTTTCCCACCTATTCAAAAGATAGACATCTTTTTTTTTTTTTTTCCATTTGCCTCTCCTCAATGAAAACACTGTAGCAGTGGTTGAGTGAATCAATCGATTTCAAAATTTGGAATTAACTGTGACTGTCTCTTTATGAAATCAAATAAACTAAAATATGCTTTTTACATTCCCCAAAATAAATGTATTTTTCACAAGGGAAAATATGGGTGTCATTTGCCATTGAGTAACATGGCAACAGATGGAACTCAGTGTGAGGCACAGAAATCCATGGGTGTTTCCTGGTGGAGATGCTGTTTGCCAGAAGAACGCTGAATTGTGAGGCTGTTTTATAGCAATAAAAATTGTTTTAAAAGTTATTCAAACATAATTAATCTTCCCAAAAATATTCTTCTTCCTTGGTGTTTTTGTTCTCACCAGTGTTTGAGGAATCTCTCCCTAGGATTGAGTCATCAAACACCTATTTTGATTTTTTTTAATGTTTTATGTTTAGATACAGACATGTCATTACCCACTGAGAGCTTAGTCATCCTTTTTTGGGGTCACATTAGTGCCTCCACCCATCCCCAAGTCTAGCTTTCAGCCTCAATTATCCTATATCCACCTTCAAATCCAGCTCATCTAGCTGCCAACTAGTCCCCATAGATGGCTTAAACCATCTCATCTTCAAATCTTGTGTTCCCCCTTCTTGCTTTCTCCCTTTCACATCCCCCTTAGAAAATCCTTCCATCTTCCCACATCCAATCTCCTTTCTGAAAAAGCTTTTATTTATTTGTGTGTTTGTTTTTCTAATAACCCTTTATCTACGATATTGCTATAGAGGCTCATTCTTCCAATTCCATTAATTTTTGCCATGAGAAAAAAAATAAAGGCATTTCTAAGATTCACTGAAAGTCAGGAGGCAAGAAATCAGAAAATCAACATCCTTGGAGTACTTACTCTGTGCCTGGCACAATGCCGTGCACTTTACAAATCTTACTATATTGACTGCTCATGATGACCCTGTGAAGTAGACTGGCATGCTCCTATTGAACAATTAAGAAACATAAAGCTCAAAGAGCTTAAGGAATTTCCCCAAAATTACCCATCCATGAAATAAATAAGAGTGTGGGAATTGAACTGAGTTCTCTTTACCTCTAAATCCCTTATACCTCCCAGGACACCATTATATTCAGCTTCCTTCACTGAGTAAACCAGGCATGTAAATACTGATAGGATAGGATTGTTAAAAAAGGGAGAAACATATATATTTAACTCTCCAAATTTTAGTATGAACCACATTGTCTATACTTGATTTCATGGAGACTTGGATTCTAGTGTCTATATGGCATATCTGTACCTATTTGACAAATCAAGCATCCCATCAGCTTCTCCATTTGCATGAAAAAAAAACTGGAAAATTTGGTGGATTTGATGTCCCATAGGTGAACTGGCCAACTGCTTCTGTTACTTTGAAATCTGTGTTGGATTAAATCCTAAGTAAATTCTTAACACTCCAAACTCAAGAAGAAGAAAAAGAAGGAAGGGGAGGAAAAGAAAGAGGAGTAAAATTGTACACTTAGTAATTTTCCTAACGTAAATTAGGAAATTTCAGGATCCTGAAGTAGTTATCATCAAATAGAAAACAGACACTGTATGAGAAACCATTGCTCAGTAAAAATGATACAGACCCTGGAGCATAAGACTTTTTTTTTTTTCTTCTGAAGGAGAGGTTTGCATTTCTATCTGGAAAAAAAAAATGCTCCTAGATACTATCTAGCAAGGTATTGACTTCGCTGCTCCTGGAACTTATAAAATAAGCAATCAACTTCTTGCCAGGGCTGTTGTTCAGGTCACTCTTGCACTGGCAAAGAGTTAGCTTAGAAGGTCTAACATTCTGTCAAGCTCTGATAGAGACATGTGACATGGGGATATTAACTCTTATTCAAAATCTATATACCAGGTATGGTGCTTTAGGTTAAACATGAATTAACTATTCTAATATACACACCTGTGCGCGCACACACTCACACACACACAGACCCTAAGAAGCAGAGGGCTATCATCATCCTCATGTTAGATATGGAGAAAACTAAGGCTCAAGCAGTTTGGAATACTTGCCCAAAGTTATAGAACTCATGAACAGGGGATTGAAATTAGGTGTTTGCAGTGAAAATTTCTAGGCTATACTGCTTAACGTAACATCTCCAAAAATGTATAACATTCTTCTAGGCTATACTGCTATACAATTTCTAAACTATACTGCTTAAGCTAACATCTCCATAAATATATATATATATATATATAACAAAAATTATATGTAAAACAAAACTACATTAAAAATATAAATATATATGACACAATATATATTGGCTCAAGGCCACCCAGCAACTAGATAACTAGATGATGGAGACAGAGGTTTGACCCAGGCAGTCTGATTGAAGAGACCTAACCTATATTCACTCCACTGTGATGCTCTAAATAGAACACCCTCTGGACCCCATTTTCCTTGTGAAATCAGGGAAGCATAACTCCGACACGGAGAATAGAGATGACTAAGTAACGAAAAGAATATCTGGGAGTTAAGTGACCTCAGCTCTTATTCTGGTTCAGAAACTAGATTTCTGCATAACTGGGGCAAGCCATTCTCTCTTGACTCTCACTCTTGTCAGTGATTTTCAAACTGCAAATAGAATACTAGGAGCTCCTGAGCTTTAGGGTCCCTGGAGGGGTGGGAGTGGAACCTATTAGATAACACCATGAGAGACACAAAGAGGGACTAAAGAGCACTTGGTGAGGTTGCCCCAAAGCTTAGTATCACATGCTCCAAATGTATCTCATGTAATGTTTTCATCAACCCAGTAAAGAAGGTGTCATTTTCCCCATTTTACAGATTAGATAAGCAAGGCTTATGGAAGCTGATGAAGACTGTATTAAATCCATGTCTTACTGACTCCAAAGTCAATTGAACCACCCAACTACTTTGAAAGAGAATACTTTCTTTCTGAGGTATCAGAGGTAGAATGGGTCTGAATTATGAGAAACTGGCCTCCTGACACGGCATCAAAGTCATCTTAACAATGCATTTCCTGGGACCCCACAGTTCTACTGATTTGGGGTATCCTGAGTTGTATCCCAGTAGTCTGACTTTTAATGAGCTTTTGGATAATGCTTATTAACACTGATCTTGTAAAACTACTATGTGAATGGAACAGTGGCCAGAGAACTGGTGGACTCATGCTGGAAATGTAAAAGTAACTAAAACTGATAGAGCTAGAGGAGGGAGGTAGGATACGCATGTGTGTGTGCGTAGGTATAGTATGGAGTGTTGTATGCATGTGTGCATGTGGGTGAGTGTGGTGCTAAAAGACACTGAGTAGACAAGAGAAGAGGGAATTCTTTGTCTCAAGGATTTTTTTTTTTTTTTTTTTTTTTTTTGAGGAGTGAGTCACAGGTTCACTTTACTGTCAGGTCCTCCAAGAGACTTCCTGAACCATTCTATTTAAAGGTCGTCTGCCATTATTATCTATCACTTTATCCTGCTTTATTTTTCTCTCTAGCCCTCATCTTGTCTTACTTTACATGTATGAAGTCTTGGTGCATTTACTTATTGTCTCTCTCCCTGTAGAATGTGAGCTGCCTGAAGACAGGGATTTTGTTTTGCCCAGTCCTCTACACCATCATTTAAACAGGGCCCATATGTTGTAGAATCTCAATAAGTGCTTGTTAAATGAGTGAATAAGATGAGCTTCCAAAGAGGCACAATTTTGTGAATTTTGAAAATCATTTGGAGTGGCCATAAAAGAATTAGGAAAACTTCCTGCCAGATCAGAGGGGAAAGAGGAAGATTAAAGGGCTCTGAAAGAAGTAGCCTAGTCAAAAAAAAAAAAAAAGAAAGAAAGAAAGAAAAAAAAGCAGAAAAATCTTTACCACCTAGGAACCTTAAAAAGTTCATTCTTCTCTCTGAAAATTAATTTTACCATGAATAAGCACATGTACCTCCTGGGGCGGTTTGGAGGGATTAAATGTAAAAATGCCATAAGGGATCTAGTTCAGTGATGGACAGGAAGGAGAGACTTAGTGTAAGTTTATTATTTGAGGAGACAATGTAATGAACTAAACAGTCTAGAGCACAGTTCTAGAGCTGTGTTGCTGATATTGTTTGTTCTGGTTTCCCCGCCTCTTTACTATGGGAGCTTTGGAAAGTGACTCAACCTCTCTGAGCCTTTTCCCTATAGCTGTGAAATCTGATTAAAAGAATATCTACCTTATAGTTTGTTGAGAATACTAAATGGCTCTGGTCATGAGA